>NW_028270153.1:70813257-71078183 GCF_037043375.1 Chiloscyllium plagiosum | reverse complement strand
TTGCCAGATTAGAAAATTAAGCACAGTTCAGTACTACTGGCTCTGTGGACTCAGACTTGCTTCATTTTCTGTCACTATTTCCAAAAAGTGTGACAGGAAGGGGATTTCAGTTTAGATAGTGATTGCAAATGATGACACAGCATCATACACTTTATCATTCATCACTTCCAATTTCTGTGTGTCATTTACTTCAACATTTAGTAAGACAGGCAGTGAACCTCCAAATAAGTAGTAGTAGGCCATTCAGTCTCTCTAGCCTGCTGTAATATCATAAGTCATCTGATAGTGGTGTCAAATCCATATTTCTGCATATCCCTAATAACCATCTTGTTAGTCAATGTTCAAGGTGACCAAGGCTTCCAGGAAGAGAGAGGAGGAAACATAAGGTGCAATACAAACATTGATTACACTAGTTTAAGGGCAGCATGGTGGCTCAGCAGTTAGCACTGCAGCCTCACAGCTTCAGAAACCTGGGTTCGATTCCAGCCTCAGGTGACTGTGTGTATGGCGTTTGCACATTCTCCTCGTATCTGCGTGTGTTTTTTCAGGGTGCTCTGGTTTCCTCCCACAATCCAATGCACAGGTTAAGTCGCTTGGCCATGCTAAATTGATCATAGTGTGCAAGCTAGGTGGGTTTGCCATGGGAAGTGCCAGGTTACGTGGGTAGGGGGTAGGTCTGGGTGGGATGCACTTCAGAGGATCAGTGTGGACTCGATGGGCTGAATAGCCTGCTTCCACTCTGTAGGGATTCTATTCAAAACAAAAATTTTTGAAAGGTTTTATATTGTACATCTTGTCAATTATATTGTTAATAGCACCAACAGTAGATGGGCCTGAATCCCACTTTGCCAAAAAATCCACACTTTGATGACTAAAAAATAAAAGTCTGCATATTTTCCTTTGATATTTTATTTTTGAACATTTCACTTTTATTTTGCCTTTAAACAAACACGCAAGCTGCAATTCACCACCTTATTAGCTGCCTTTAAAATTCAAATATTCTGAATTTAATTACTTCAATAAAACAGACAACTAAAGAAATGCACAGGAGGTTCATTATGATCTCTGAAGATAAGAAACAGGCCAACTTTCTATGTATACAGCCTCTACCAGAAATGATTTTTTTAAAAAAGCAGCAATAAATTAAGAATAAAACTAACCATTTATTTACTGGTATTTGTTCTTAAGTTTAAATTAAATATTTCAATTTTATCCTACTCAAAGAGACTGAACTCTCCAAGGCCTCCTGCAACATGTTTTCATGGACTTAAAATTATTCAGATTAAAATATGTACTTTGTCCTATCTCCAACCTTGGAAAATATATACGTTTACAATACCAGTGCAGATTTGTCCATGTTTGTATCGGAGGGAGTGTCTTATTATTCCATATCATAATTCTCAGGCAGGATGGTTTTTGGTCATTTCAATTGAAACAGTTAAGTCACATATGCAACAAAAACAGAAATTGCTGGAGAAACTCAGCAGGTCTGGCAGCATCTGGGGGCGAATAAAGCAGAGTTAACATTTCTAGTCTGATGACTGTTCATCAAACTTATAAAACCTTTCAAAAATTAACTTTTGAATAGAATCCCTACAGTGTGGAAGCAGGCCATTCAGCCCATCGAGTCCACATGCCATCCGGACTCTTCATCCTCTTCATCAACGGTGACCAACTCAACACTAACATCTTCTACAAACCCATAGACTCCCACTGCTGCCTGGATTACACCTTCTCCCACCTTGCCTCTTATTCCCAATTCCTCCACCTGCACCACATCTGCTCCCAGGAGGAAGAAGTTCCACCACAGAACATATCAGATGACCTTTTTTAAAGACCACGATTTCCCCTCCCCAGTGGTTGATGATGCCCTCCAGCGCATCTCATCCACTTCCTGCACCTCTGCCCTCAAACCCCACCCCTCCAACCGCAACAAGGACAGAACCCTCCGGTCCTCATCTTCCACCGCGTCAACCTTTGTACACATTGCATCATCTTCCACCATTTCTGCTACCTACAAATGGACCTCATCACCAGAGATATATTTCCCTCCCCCCCCCCCCCCCCCCCATATGCTTTCTGTAAAAACCGTTCCCTCCGTGACTACCACGTCGGCTTCATGCCCCTCCAAAAACTCACCCTTCCCTCCTGGTACCATCCCCCCTCACTGCCAGAATTGCAAAACCTGCACCCACACCTCCATCCAATGGCCCAAAGGAGCCTTCCACATCCAAAGTTACACCTGCACTTCCACACATGCCATTTACTGTATCCGCTAATGCAGTCTCCTCTCCAATGGGGAGGCAGGACGCTTACTTGCAGAGCGCTTTAGAGAACATAGAACATTACAGCGCAGTACAGGCCCTTCGGCCCTCGATGCTGAGCCACCGTGTCATACTAACCTGAAGCCTAAGCCACCTACACTTTTCCATGTATGTCCATTTGTCTGTCCAATGATGACTTAAATGCACTTAAACTTGGCGATCTACTACCGATGCAGGCAAAGCATTCCATACCCTTACTACTCTCTGAGTAAAGAAACTACCTCTGACATCTGTCTTATACTTTAAAGTTGTGTCCCCTCGTGTTTGCCGTCCCCATACTTGGAAAAAGGCACCCCCTGTCCAGCCTATCTAACCCCCTGATCATCTTGTATGTCTCTATTAAGTCGCCTCTCAACCTTCTTCTCTCTATGGAGAACAGCCTCAAGTCCCTCAGCCTTTCCTCGTAAGACATTCCTTCCATACCAGGCAACATCCCAGTAAATCTTCTCTGCACCCTTGCCAAAGCTTCCACATCCTTCTTATAATGCGGTGACCAGAACTGTACACAATACTCCAAGTGTGGCCACACCAGAGCTTTGTACAGCTGCAGCATAACCTCCTGGTTCCGGAACTCAACCTCTCTATTAATAAAGGCCAAAACACTGCATGCCTGCTTAACAACTCTGTGAATTTGGGTGGCAACTTTCAGGGATTTGTGGACATGGACACAGAGTTCTCTCTGGGGTAAAAACAATGACTGCAGATGCTGGAAACCAGATTATGGATCAGTGGTGCTGGAAGAGCACAGCAATTCAGGCAGCATCCGAGGACAGGCAAAATCGACGTTTCGGGCAAAATCCCTTCATCAGGAATAAAGGCAGAGAGCCTGAAGCGTGGAGAGATAAGCTAGAGGAGGGTGGGGGTGGGGAGAGAGTAGCATAGAGTACAATAGGTCAGTGGGGGAGGAGATGAAGGTGATAGGTCAGGGAGGAGAGGGTGGAGTGGATAGGTGGAAAAGGAGCTGAGCAGGTCGGACAAGTCCGGACAAGTCAAGGGGACAGTGTTGCTGGAGGTTAGAAACTAGGATGAGGTGGGGAAGGGGAAATGAAGAAGCTGTTGAAGTCCACATTGATGCCCTGGGGTTGAAGTGTTCCGAGGCGGAAGATGAGGCGTTCTTCTTCCATGCGTTTGGTGGTGAGGGAGCGGCGGTGGAGGAGGCCCAGCACCTCCATATTCTCGGCAGAGTGGGAGGGGGAGTTGAAATGTTGAGCCATGGGGCGGTTTGGTGGATTGGTGCGGATGTCTCGGAGATGTTCCCTAAAGCGCTCTGCTAGGAGGCGCCCAGTCTCCCCAATGTAGAGGAGACCGCATCGGGAGCAACGGATACAATAAATGCCCTCCAACGCATCTCGTCCACATCCCGCACCTCCGCCCTCAGACCCAACCCCTCCAACCGCAACAAGGACAGAACGCCCCTGGTGCTCACCTCCACCCTACCAACCTTCGCATAAACCAAATCATCCGCCGATATTTCCGCCACCTCCAAACAGACCCCACAACCAGGGATATATTTCCCTCCCCACCCCTCTCCGCCTTCCGCAAAGACCGTTCCCTCCGTGAAACACCGACTCCCACAGCTACCTGGATTACATCTCTTCCCACCCTACCTCTTGCAAAAATGCCATCCCGTATTCCCAATTCCTCCGCCTCCGCCGTATCTGCTCCCAGGAGGACCAGTTCCACCATAGAACACACCTCCTTCTTTAGAGACCGCAATTTCCCTTCCCACATGGTTAAAGATGCCCTCCAACGCATCTCGTCCACATCCCGCACCTCCGCCCTCAGACCCAACCCCTCCAACCGCAACAAGGACAGAACGCCCCTGGTGCTCACCTTCCACCCTACCAACCTTCGCATAAACCAAATCATCCGCCGACATTTCCGCCACCTCTAAACAGACCCCACCACCAGGGATATATTTTCCTACCCACCCCTCTCCGCCAATGTTTTAAAAAATTCTCAAGGTCAGGTTCGTAGGAGAGTAGTCTGACACAGAACAAACGACCAAGAGGCGAGTCTGCTAGAATATGGGCATTTTATTCCCCGCAGCGTCGCCACAACCAACGGGTCTGGCTTATACTCACTCTACATGTTACCGGAACTGGGAGCCGTCAGTTCTCGTAGAGCGGTTGCCAACAACCCACGCTCGGCGGTTAAACGTAACCCCGGAGCAGACTCACCGAACTGGAGACTTTTCCAGCTGATATACTCTTTTCCAGATATAAACATTCATGTGAACAGCAGAGCAAGGCTAAAAAACACATTCCATTCTGGTTACATACAGATAAGAAGATTCACACTGGGAGGTGTGTAATAAGATTCACACGGGACTAAGCAACACCTCCATTCCGGTTAGATTCACACATGTATTGGGACATAATTTTTAACCGTTTCACCACAGCCTTCCACAAAGACCGTTCCCTCCGTGACTACCTGGTCAGGTCCACGCCCCCCTACGACCCACCCTCCCATCCTGGCACTTTCCCCTGCCACCGCAGGAACTGTAAAACCTGTGCCCACACCTCCTCCCTCACCTCCATCCAAGGCCCTAAAGGAGCCTTCCACATCCAAAGTTTTACCTGCACATCCACCAATATCATTTATTGTATCCGTTGCTCCCGATGCGGTCTCCTCTACATTGGGGAGACTGGGCGCCTCATAGCAGAGCGCTTTAGGGAACATCTCCGAGACACCCGCACCAATCAACCAAACCGCCCCGTGGCTCAACATTTCAACTCCCCCTCCCACTCTGCCGAGAATATGGAGGTGCTGGGCCTCCTCCACCGCCGCTCCCTCACCACCAAACGCATGGAAGAAGAACGCCTCATCTTCCGCCTCGGAACACTTCAACCCCAGGGCATCAATGTGGACTTCAACAGCTTCTTCATTTCCCCTTCCCCCACCTCATCCTAGTTTCTAACCTCCAGCAACACTGTCCCCTTGACTTGTCCGGACTTGTCCGACCTGCTCAGCTCCTTTTCCACCTATCCACTCCACCCTCTCCTCCCTGACCTATCACCTTCATCTCCTCCCCCACTGACCTATTGTACTCTATGCTACTCTCTCCCCACCCCCACCCTCCTCTAGCTTATCTCTCCACGCTTCAGGCTCTCTGCCTTTATTCCTGATGAAGGGATTTTGCCCGAAACGTCGATTTCGAAGCTCCTCGGATGCTGCCTGAATTGCTGTGCTCTTCCAGCACCACTGATCCAAGTTCTCTCTGCTCATCTGCACTCCCAAGAATCCTACCAATAGCCCAGTACTTTGCATTCCGATTACTCCGGCCAAAGTGTATCACCTCACACTTGTCCACATTAAACTCCATTTGCCACCTCTCAGCCCAGCTCTGCATTCTATCTATGTCTCTCTGCAACCTACTATATCATTCGTCACTATCCACAACTCCACCGACCTTAGTGTCCTCCGCAAATTTACTAACCCACCGTTCTAAGCCCTCATCCAGATCGTTTATGAAAATGATGAACAGCAGTGGACCTTTGCGGTACGCCGCTAGACACCAAAATGAACATGTTCCATCATCTACAACTCTCTGTTTTCTTTCAGCAAGAAAATTACTGATCAAAGCTGCTATGTCTCCCACAATCCCATTCCTCCGCATTTTGTATAATAGCCGACTGTGGGGAACCTTATCGAATGTCTTGCTGAAATCCATATACACCACATCAACTGGTTTACTCTCATCGACCTGTTTGGTCACTTTGTCAAAAAAATCAATAAGATTCGTTAGGCACAACCGACCCTTCACAAAACCATGCTGACTGTCCCAGATCAGATTATTCTTTTCTAGATGGTTATAAATCCTCTCTCTTATAACCTTTTCCAACAACTGAAGTAAGACTCACTGGTCTGTAACAACCAGGGTTGTCTCTAGAACAGGAGAAAGTGAGGTCTGCAGATGCTGGAGATCAGAGCTGAAAATGTGTTGCTGGAAAAGCGCAGCAGGTCAGGCAGCATCCAGGGAACTGGAGAATCGACGTTTCCTGAAGAAGGGCTTATGGCTGAAACGTCGATTCTCCTGTTCCCTGGATGCTGCCTAACCTGCTGCGCTTTTCCAGAAACACATTTTCAGCTCTTGTCTCTAGAACACCCATACGAACCAATCTCAATGCCCCGTGGCCGAACACTTCAACTCCTCCTCTCACTCTGCCAAGGACATGCAAGTCCTGGGCCTCCTCCATCGCCGCTCCCTTACCACCCGACACCTGGAAGAAAAATGCCTCATCTTTCACCTCGGGACCCTTCAACCACACGGCATCAATGTGGATTTCACCACCTTCCTCATTTCCCCTCCCCCACCTTACCCCAGTTCCAACTTTCCAACTTGGCACCCCCCCCCATGAACAGCCCTACCTAGCAATCTTCCTTTCCACCTATCCGCTCCACCCTCCTCTCCGACCTATCACCATTACCCCACCTTCACCTACCGATTGCACTCTCAGCTACCTGCCCCCAGCCCCAACCCCCTCCCATTTATCTCTCCACCCCCTCGGCTCACAGCCTTATTCCTGATGAGGGACTTTTGTCCAAAATGGCAATTCCCATAGTCCCCGGATGCTGCCTGTCCTACTGTGAGTTTCCAGCACCACACTCTCGACATCTAATTATGCAGTTGGCTTCAACTAAAAACAAGACTATTTACCAGATAGGACACCACTCTGGATTCTGCAACAGCCCTCAAGGTTAATGTGAATGTGAGTTTTGAATGTGATGCTTAGGGCAAAACATGAATTTATGCTGGGCAGAACTAATTTAGATATGAGTTTAAGTTTGTAATGTTTTTGTTACAAAAGTAGCAAGGGAGGCTATCTTTGTACAGTTAATACCTTGCAGGGGCATGCAACCGGCAATTATTTTAGCAATCATATTGGAAGCCAACCTGTAATAGCACACTGAAGTCAATTTTTGAAAATCATTTCCTGACAATGAAACCAACTTGAGATTTCCACTCCTTGTCCTCAACATCTTAACTAAATTCAATTTAACATTTTCGTAATTGTATAATATAGTCTTTGAACTAAAATAGGACAGCTGGCCAATAAAGTTAGGTATAATCACAGAGATATATGATGGATCTTCACCATAACTCCTCATGATGAAAGATGTGTCTGGCAAACACTTTTATGATGAGGACCTATAAGATTTGTTTGATCTAACATGCTACAGAAAATCACCAGCAATCTACTGAGAAGAGACTCCTGTCTTTAACAGAATGTAGTTTTTGCATAAAAACAATTCAGTACATGAAACATTGGCACAAAGATACTGTTACTAACACTGTCGTTCTCTCTTGAAACCCAAAGTACAAAGTCTGGTCCATATGACATCAACTTGGGCAGTGCTTAATTCACTCTTCAACATTAACCCTTTCAGATCCTTATAACTTTATTCCATACAGAGCAGAGATGTGTTCAATCATGCACTGACAATAAAATTGCCACTATCTTTTTCATATAAAGCCCTCCTGGCTACTCTCCTATATTCTACCCTCTACAAATCTAATATTATTGCAACCTTTGTGCTCATGCGTTAACTCACAGCAAGTCTCAGTCCCCCATTGCTCCTATGTCTATTGGCATACCATGGCTCCTAGTCAAGAAACCTTTTAATTTTAGAATTATCTTTCTGTTTTCAAATCATCCACATCCCACCTCTCTAACATGACCCACAACCGAGAAAACAACTCCACTGCTCTAGGTCTGACATCTTGGAATTCCTGCAATGTATACGGGAGAGCCTTTTGGACTAATATGTTGAAAAATCAACTAGAGAATGGGCCATCTTAAACTGGTATTGTGTAATGAGAATGGAATAATAGTTTTGCAAAGACCTGTGGTCTGAGATACCACAATATGATAGAATTTTTCATCAAGTGATGTAGCTGATTCTGAAAGTAGAATCCAGAATCTGAACAGAAGGATTTACAGTTTGACTATGATAGATTGGAAGTATTCTTTAAAAGGGACGATGGTGACCAGCATTCAAAAAATGTATGGGTGAACTGCTGCAATTGTTAATTTCATTCTACAGCTGTTGTGGGTATGTTCACCGAGCTGGGAAGTTGGTTTGCAGACATCTCATTCCCTTTCTCAGAGACATCCTCAATGCTGTGGAGCCTTCTGTGAAGCGCTGCTGTACTGTGTCTGCTGGAATTTATCTGGTTTTGTTCCCGCTGCTTCCTGTTGGTCGTTGCAGTGGTCGGTATATTGGGTCTAGGTTAATACGTTTATTGATGGAGTCCATAGATTGGCCATGCTAAATGAGTGCCAAGCGTCTGGCTAGAGGGTTGTCCTTTGTTTGGCTTATCCTGTTATTGTTGTGTTGTCCCAGTCTATACATACAGATGATAAGAACCACAAATTTGATTGGGACAACACAACAATAATAGGACAAGCCAAATAGAGGACAGCACTGAGGATGTTACCGAAAGAGGGGATGAAACAGCTGCAAACCAAATTGCCAGCTAGGTGAACATACCCATGACAAGTGCAACCTGCAATGGAGCTACAAATCTTTACACAAACCTTGAATTCCATTCTGGCTCAAAAGTAAAATGGGAAACTTGACCAAATCATGGCTTACAGGAGAAATTCAAAATGATATTAGATCCAAGAAAGAGGCAAACACATTGGTCTGAAAAAAAAAAGACCTGAGGAGTGGGCATTCAGCAAAGGAGGACAAAGGAATCAATGAGTAACCTTGCAGGGATCATAAAAGCTGACTAAACTTTCTATAGGTATGTGAAGAGAAAAAAAAAATTGGCGAAGTTCTCTTACAGTCAGAAACAGGAGAATTTATAATAGAGAAGAAAAAAACTTGCTGACAAACTAAATGCATGCTTTGGTTTGGTTTTCACAAAGGAAGACGCAAACCAGAAACATTGGGGAACACAGGGAGAAACAAAAGGAAATGGTATTGGGGAAATTGTTGGGTGGAGTGTAGAGGTGGGGCAAAGAGGGTCTTAAATGTTATGAGGGTTTCTGCCTCCAAAGCTTACATGCAGTGAGTTCCAGATTCCCACCACCGTTTTGGTGAAAAAAGCTGACCTCATGTCTGCTCTAAAAGCTTCTGCTCCATACCTTAAATCTACGTGTCTGTTCATTGATCCCTCTCCCAAAGGAAAATGTTTCTTTCCTGTCTAGGCCCCTCATAATTTCATCAGGTTATAGTCCAACAGGTTTAATTGGAAGCACACTAGCTTTCAGAGCGCCGCTCCTTCATCAGGCGGTTGTGGAGGGCTCAATTGTCAGGCACAGAATTTGTAGCAAAAAATTTACAGTGTGATGCAACTGAAATTATACATTGAAAAATACTTTAATTGTTTGTTGAGGCTTTCATCTGTTAGAATACTATGATAGTTTCACCTCTTACTTGTGTAAAGCACAAAACCTTTATTTTAAAAGTTGCATTCTCCGATTAACTGTAACAAAGGGTGTTAGCCCCCTGTCTTTGCCATAATGTTTAGACTGATTGTAAACTAAAAAGTGAGATAACAGAGTTTTACATTAATTCATGCAGTTTTTGAGCAAAGTACAATGTAACTCTGCAAGTCCACGTTGTAGGTACTCATGTGACTCAGCCAATGTTGTCTACCTTATACGTTGCAGGCAGGGATGCCCTGAGGCATGGTACATTGGGGGAAACCGAGCAAAGGCTACGGCAATGGATGAATGGGCACCGCACAACAATCTACAGACAGGAGTGTTCCCTCCCAGTTGGGGAACACTTCGGCAGTCCAGGACATTCAGCCTCGGACCTTCGGGTGACCATCCTCCAAGGTGGACTTCGGGACAGGCAGTAGCGAAAAGTGGCCGAACAGAGGCTGATAGCTAAGTTCAGTACCCATAGGGAGGGCCTCAACCAGGACCTTGGGTTCATGTCACACTACAGGTGACCACCATTGCACTATACACACACAGACACTCCTACATACACACAGGCACTCCTATACACACACACATACACACATGTACACAGACACGCACCTACTGACAGACACACACACTCCCACACTCTCACATGCATTCTCTTAGAGACTTAGACCACTCTACACTCACGCACACACATATACACACTATCTCACAGACACTCACAACCCCCCACCCCAGACACGCACACACACACTCCTACAGACACATGCACTCCCATATGCACCCCCTCACAGACCTAAGACACACACACATATACACTCTCTCTCACTCACAACCCCCCAACCCAGACAGACAGACAGACACACACATACATATATATACACATTTGTGGGGTGAATTTGGACTTGCAGAGTTACATTGTACTTTGCACAAAAACTGCATGAATTAATGTAAAACTCTGTTATCTCACTTTTTAGTTTACAATCAGTCTAAACATTATGGCAAAGACAGAGAACACAGGGGGCTAACACCTTCAACATGTTGTCTAGCTAACATCCTTTGTTACAGTTAACCAGAGAATGCAACTTTTAAAATAAAGGTTTTGTGATTTACACATGAAAGAAGTGAAACTATCATAGTATTCTAACAGATGAAAGCCTCAACAAACAATTTAAATATTTTTTAATGTACAATTTCAGTTACATCGCACTGTAAACTTTTGCTATAAATTCTGTGTCTGACAATTATGCCCTCCACAACCACCTGATGAAGAAGCGTCGCTCCGAAAGCTAGTGTGCTACCAATTAAACCTGTAGGACTATAACCTGCTGTTGTGTGATTCTTAACTCTAAGTTTGTTTACATATTTGCTTTTCTATTTCTCTTGGACTGTTTGGGTGCCTTTGGAATGCTCCCAGTTTTGGGATTGCTCCCTTTTTTGCCTTTATGCTTGTCCAAGATGGCGGTGGAGTAGGACTCCTCAGCCAGAATTCATCCACTCTATTTCTTTTCTTTCTTTATTTTCCTCTTTTCGTGTCTTTCTTTCCTTCCTTCTTCTTACGTCCTACCCTTGAGCCCTGAGTGAAGCCATCTCGGACTACTAGCCTCAGTGAGGACTCCTGGCCTTGAGGTAAATCCAGAGTGGACTCCTGGCACTCCCAATCTGAAGAGCCTCAAGATGAAGGATTGAGCGATCTGGAGGCAAGGGTTGGGTTAAAAGGACTCTTGTTCTGAACTTTTCATTTCTTTATTTTTCTAATTTATTCCAATGATTTTGTACTTTGTAAATAGGATGGCACGAAGTTCTGTAATGCTGGATTTTTTATTTCTTCATTTTTCTAATTTTTCCCTAAGAATTTGTACTTAAAAATCTCTACCAAGATACCTTTGTATCAAAGATGCTGCTGTAAGTGGCAACTTGCAAATTTCTCATTGCACTCATGCGAGTCCATGACAATAAAATTAATTCTAATTCAATGCGTATGGCTCCATTTGAAGAGCCTTTTGAGATGCTATCCCTCCTCATTACTGCAATAGATTGGGGGAAAGTGAGGACTGCAGATGCTGGAGATCAGAGTTGAGAACATGGTGCTGAAAAAGCAGAGCAGGTCAGCCAGCATCAGAGGAGCAAGAGAGTCGACATTTCAGGGATAAGCCCTTCATCAGGAATGTGCCAGGGGCTGCAGAAGCCTCTGTCTGTTCCCCTTCAATTGAATTCCCTACCACTACATCCTTGCTGTTCTACTTCCTTCCCTCTTGTGCAGCATGGTACCATGAAGTTATGCTTTCTCCTGCACAGTCATCATCCCTCCCAACAGTATCCAAATGGTATATCTGTTAGAAATGAGAACAGTCAAAATAGATTCCCTGATAAAGATTGTGATACCACCTCTTTTACCTCCTTCCCTGTCTCATCTGAAGATCCTATTTCCTGGAGTATTGAACTGTCCTGTCCCTCTCTCAACCAAGTCTCACTAACAGCAATGACATCATATCCCCCATGGTTTAATTTGTGCCCTCAACTCATCTACCTTGTTTGACAGACTCCTAGAATTAAAATAAATACCATTCAAACTTGCCAAACTCTTAACTGACCAATAATGTCTATGAACACTTCGCTTAGTCAGAATGTCTTGTAGCCAGTGACATCCCTGACTCTGGGACCAGGGAATCTCCTTTGTGGCTGCAGAAGCCCCTGTCTGTTCTCCTTACAATTGAATTCCCTACCACTACATCCCTGCCATTCTAGTTCCTTCCCTCTTGTGCAGCATGGTGCTATGAAGTCATCTTCCCCCCATCAGTATCCAAACGGTACATCTGTTAGAAGGGAAAATGGTCACAAGGAACTCCTGCACTACCTGCCTTTCTCTGCCGAGGTGGTCCTCCATGCCTTTTCAGTCTTCACCTGCGGTGTGACCCGCTCACTGAACATGCCAACCATGACTAGGCATCACGGATGCTCCAGCACAAATTCAATCGCAGCTCCAGCTCCAAAATGTGGTTCACTAGTAGCTGCAGCTGGAATCATTTCCTGCACACATGGCCACTTCTATGATTTGCCATATATCAGAGGAGGAGGATATCACAGGTACAAGCTTTACTGCCATGACTTCTTTTAACACTTGAGTTAGTCTATTTTCTTTAAGTTATTAATTATGCTTATTAAATTACTCCCTTATCCTACTTTGCTTCATTATGTTGGCCCTGACTTTAACTAATTCATGTTGTTTCCAAATAACCCCTTTTTCCAAAAATTACACTTCTTATAATCTAAAACCAATCAACACACCACTCCTCTGTGATGCCACTGTTTGTTTTCCCAATCACATTAAATCAGTGGTCACAATACTCTAGCCCAGTGCAAAATGGCATTGAAATGGTGTTACGGAAATGCATTAGTTGCTGTAGAGACTTAACCTCCAGATTATACTTTGCCTGAGCTTGGGAGGAGGCTCCATGGATCATTTTCTCCGTAACAAGCCTATATGTTTTGCGATCATACCTTCAATAGTTTGGCTTTGAGTTTTCTTTCCTCCATTTTCCTTTGGAGATCTGCTATTTCTTCTTTATTCCCATTCAGTATAATCACATCATCTTCTTTGAAAGGTTTCCCACACTGAAGAAAAAGGGGGAAAATATTAAAATTGTATCAATGGTATATTTATTTCACCAATCCAGTGTTACCATGCACTCAGATGGCCAGACTAATACTATTTTTGATCTTATTAGCTCGTGGAAAAAGATATTTAGTTACAAGAACAAGGAAACCCAACTTCTGCATAAGTATTCCAAGTGCTTCAGCAGGATAAAATGTGCCTAATTAGAATTATCATGATTTACAAAAAAAAACCTTGATAAGCCGCAACAACAAAGTCAATCCTGTACTTAGTCTAACTCCGATTTCCTGATACCTGTGACATCTTCAATTTTATATGAACTTTCAGCTAATATGTTTAAGAATTGGACACATAGAAGCAGTTAAACTGTCTGCCTCAAAACATGTGACTTTTTGCTTTGGACTACACAATATCAAATCGCCAGTGGATACGTATTTAAACACAGACAGAGAATTGGAAACTCGCAGACACCTGTAGAGCTTTTACATCACTGTTTCAGAATGGTCCAATCTTGGAGATTCTAGGTGAGGTTTCTGCATTTTTAATATGGAACAAAAAGTGATATCAAAAGGTCAACAGCCACATTAGCTTTACATTGTATCATGATCCAACTTCCCTGATCAAAGCTAACCCAGATGTGAAAGGCCACCATGGGATTCTCCTCTCTCCCACACATACTCTCACCTTCTCCCTCTCCCCCAAGTCTCTTTCAAGTGCACCCTATTCCACTTGGTGCGCAGATTTGATCTCCGTGCACCTTCCTCTAATGTGCTCACATGCTATCCCAACCCCCTTATGATGGCGATCTCTTTCAACTTATGCATGAACTCTTTTCTCCCATTCACCATTTGACCTCTCTTCTTCCACTCTTTGCTCCTTCATGCCCCATTCCCTCCCCTCAGCTCTTTCTCCCCCCCATCAAATGTCTAACATGTGCTCTTCACTGACCCCCATATGTCGTCTTTTCTGCTCCCCTGCTGCATACTCTCACTAGTTCCCTTGCCATCTCTCTCCTTCCTGCACTTCCAATCACCATCACACTCTCTTTCCCTCAATCATGTTCTCTCTCCCTCTACCCACATTGGTAGACAGTCTTCTTCCTCCCTTGCTGGACTCCCTCCATGCCCCATGTGTTGCTGGACTTCCATCTCCACCAACCCCACCCAAACCCAACTCACACATATCGTCTACAGTGATTGTTAGGAGGGAGATGAAGAAAATACATTCTCAATCAGAGGGTGGTGAGTGCCTGAAATTCACTGCCTAGTCTCGTGGTTGAGGCAGAAACCTCCAACTACTTAAAAAAATACCCGGAGATCCAAGAAGACAGCGACCCAGCAAGTCTGAGTCTACAGTGCTCCTCCCAAGACTTGGGTAAAGTGGGTCACCCACCCCCACCACACTTATACATTTATAATAGCTGTTTAATTTAATTAGTTGTTTAATATCAAATTTAAACAATCTAATCTTTAGTAAAAATGACTAAAGGGAAGGGAGCCCACAGCTCTCAACAAGCAGGAACCCCTCCCCCACCCTCTCCAGCTGCAGCCGAGGCGTCCACAGCCGCCCTGGGGAACTTACCTACGGTGACATGCCTTGTAGAAATGATCTCCAAACTGGGCGCGAAGATCGACGATTTCATCGAAGAATCCCGAAATCGATGGGACTCACTCTCGGCCGCGCTGCAGAAACACGACCGAGACATCCAAGAAATCGAGCGCTGAGTCGGAGGGGTGGAGTTAAAGGCCGCGACCTCCGAAACTACAGCTCAATCGGCCGTGGATCAAGTCCGGACTCTCGAACAGCGAGTCTGGACCTTAGAGAATCACACTGACGACCTCGATAATCGAGGTCGCCGAAAAAAATATTCGTTTGCTGGGCCTTCCCGAACGGGAAGAGGAAGGCCAGCTTACAGTGTTTCTCGAGCAGTGGCTGCCACAGCTTTTAAATCTGAAAGCTGGATCAGGCCAGGTAAGGGTAGTATGGGCCTACCGGGTCGTAATATGCGGGCCCGGCTCGAACCAGCGTCCCCGCCTGGTCCTGTTCCGGCTGCAGAGCTACAAGGAGAGGCAGATACTCCTAGAAGCCTCTAGAAATCTTGGAAAAGATCCCCAAGCTATGATCTATAAAGGATCCAAGATCATGTTATTCCAGGACTTTTCCCCAGCTCTGGACCGAAAGAGGAAGGCATTCGACGAGGCGAAGAAGCGTTTAAGGGACTTAAGTATTCAGTACTCCTTACGCTACCCAGCGACGCTACGCTTTAACCATGAAGGATCCGTGTATAACTTCGGATTGCCAGAAAAGGCTAAGGAATTCTTGGACTCTCTTAGATAAACTGTAAGACATAATGGATGTTGGTTTGCTTTTCCCCCCTGCTTTGCTTTATATCCTCCCCTTTTTTTTTCTCTTATCTTACTGTTTAATATTATCATGGTGGGTGGGGAGAGGGATTTGATTTTCTCCCCCCCCTTGGGGTTGTTTTCTTTTATTATTTTATGTATATATGAGGGATGTATGTATCTGTGTGTGTATATATAAATAAGCTGGGAGCTTTGGTTAATGTTGGTGGTGGGAGGTGGTTACCTTATTCAATTTTACCTGTCTTTAGGAGCGGGGTTGTTTCTCCCTTGTTATTTTGTATATTTTGTATATTTATATTTAATTATTATTTGTTGAGGTTGTAATTTTATAGTTATATGTTTATATATGGTATTAACATTACCAAATATATCCAGGTGTTGGTATGGGTGGGGGTAGGGTGCTCACTGTTAACTCTAGCTTTGTATTATATCTGAATTCTCCTCATTTTATTGAGGAGCGCCTGGGTCAAGGGTGGGGCATTGGTTGGGAGAGGATATGATGGACTTTTGGAGAGGAAGTGACACCCCCTGGGAACAAGGGGGAAAATCTCCACTTAGATAAGTTTTATTTTTTTTATTTAGAAATAGTTTTTTATTGTATTGTTGTGAGTGTATTACAGAGGCTTTATTTTTGTAAATTTTATATGCTCTATGCTCGGGATGTTTTGGATAGGGTTTCCCCTCCCGAGGGGTCTCGGATTTGCCCGGATGATTATGGTTGATCAGTCGGTTAAGTGGTGCACCTGGAATGTCAAGGGGAGTAATTCACCAGTCAAAAGGAAGAAAATATTATCAAATCTTAAGAAGGAAGGAGTTGATATAGCTCTCCTACAGGAGACACACCTGTCGGATAAAGAACACTTGAAATTACGACAGGGTGGATTTGATCAGGCCTTTTTTTCTTCTTTTAGCTCAAAAAGCAGGGGAGTTGTTATTCTTGTTCGGAAGAATTTCCCTTTCAAAATCCTAAAGCAGATAAAAGACGAATCTGGACGATATATTTTGATTAAAGCCCTCATAAATGGAGAGGAATATGGGATTTTAAATTTGTACTGCCCCCCGACACACCCCTTTAAATTTATAACGGAAGCCTTTTCAAAATTGATGGCTTTTGGTGCCCGTCATACAATTATAGGGGGAGACTTTAATTGTATTATGGATCCGGAAATAGATAGGATTCCCAAGAGTACTGCGGGAGTATCTCCCAGATCTAGACAATTGATGGATCTGAACAAAGAATTAGGATTAGAAGATGTATGGAGACGTCTTCATCCACAGGGCAGAGATTTTTCTTTCTACTCCAATCCACATAAATGTCATACCAGAATTGATATGTTTTTTGCCCCCTCGATTTTTTAAAATTCCATATCATCCTGTAAAATAGGTCGTATAGCAATTTCCGACCACGCTGTTGTATATATGGAAACTAAGGCGAGGAACAATGGGACATCCCCTCGGCATTGGCTTATGGACCCCTTTCTAATGAAAGATAGTAAATTTGTAAAGTACTTCTCTCAAGAATTTAAAACTTTTTTAGAAATTAATTCAGGTACAGCTAGCAACCCATCAATGATTTGGGAGACCATCAAAGCTTACACGCGAGGTTTGATCATCTCCTACTCAGCGACCCAGAAGAAATTGAAGGGAGAACAACAGCGTCTGCTTGAAGCTCGCTTAAGATAGACCTTCTATTATTAAATTGCAAAGGATTTCGGCTCTTAGGACAGCTCTAAACACTACGCTTATTCAAACGGCTAAGAGGGATATATTATTTGCAAAACAAAGGTTATATGAATATGGCGACAAACCGGGTAGATACTTAGCATTTCTTGCAAAGAAAAAAAAGGCCCCTCAGACTCTTACATCTATCAAGGAAAGTACAGGTATTTTGACTCATGATCATAAAAAGATTAATGCGATCTTTAGAGAATTTTATTCTGAGTTATATAAATCGCAGGATTGTGAAGATAGGACGAGGAGGATGCAGTCATTTTTAAAAAATTTGACCTTTCCAGGCCTAACTCCGGAACAGGTATCGGTCCTAAATGCTCCTCTAACAGTCCAAGAAATACTTGATGCAATTAGGCAACTTCAGAGTGGTAAGGCAACGGGCCCAGATGGTTTTCAAGCTGAATTTTATAAAGAATTTACAGAAATATTGGCTGGTCCACTTATGGACATGTATAACTATGCATATAGTTAGGGCTGTTTCCCGCCTTCGCTTAAAGAGGCAAATATTTCCTTATCCTTAAAAAAGGAAAGAATCCAGAAGATTGCACATCATATAGCTGAAAATGTGTTGCTGGAAACGCACAGCAGGTCAGGCAGCATCCAAGGAACAGGAGAATCGACGTTTCGGGCATAAGCCCTTCTTCAGGAATGAGGAAAGTGTGTCCAGCAGGCTAAGATAAAAGGTAGGGAGGAGGGACTTGGGGGAAGGGCTTTGGAAATGCGATAGGTGGAAGGAGGTCAAGGTGAGGGTGATAGGCCGGAGTGGGGTGGGGGCGGAGAGGTCAGGAAGATGATAGCAGGTTAGGAAGGCGGTGCTGAGTTTGAGGGATTTGACTGAGACAAGGTGGGGGGGGAGGGGAAATGAGGAAACTGGAGAAATCTGAGATTTGTCTCAGTCAAATCCCTCGAACTCAGCACCGCCTTCCTAACCTGCTATCATCTTCCTGACCTCTCCGCCCCCATCCCACTCCGGCCTTTCACCCTCACCTTGACCTCCCTCCACCTATCGCATTTCCAAAGCCCCTCCACCAAGTCCCTCCTCCCTACCTTTTATCTTAGCCTGCTGGACACACTTTGCTCATTCTTGAAGAAGGGCTTATGCCCGAAACGTCGATTCTCCTGTTCCTTGGATGCTGCCTGACCTGCTGCGCTTTTCCAGCAACACATTTTCAGCTCTGATCTCCAGCATCTGCAGCCCTCACTTTCTCTCTGTACATCATACAGACCAATATCCTTGCTAAATGTAGATTTTAAAATCCTTTCTAAAACGTTAGCACTGAGACTAGAAAGGGTACTGCCACATATTATAAAGGAGGATCAGACGGGGTTTATTAAGGGCCGTAGATCATCCAATAATATTAGAAGGGTTTTGAATATGATTCAAGCCTGTCATCGGGGAAAGATACCAGGAGTAGTAGTTTCATTAGATGGGGAAAAGGCATTTGATAGGGTTGAATGGTCATATTTGTTTTATGCATTGGAAAGGTTTGGCGTTGGACAGGTGTTTACCAAATGGGTCTCAACATTGTATAATGATCCCAAAGCAGTTATGGTTACCAATGGATTAGGTTCGGATAGCTTCAGTGTGGTTAGGGGCTGCCGTCAGGGATGTCCCCTCTCGCCATTGTTATTTACGCTACATAATTGAACCACTAGCAGAAGCTATACGAGCTGATCCTAATATAACGGCCCCGAGGATTGGTACAGGTAAACATAAAATTATCCTTTATGCAGATGATGTTCTTCTATTCCTCAGTAATCCTCTGATGTCCGTACCTCGCCTAATCGAAGTTATTAATACATTTAGCGCATTCTCAGGCTATAAAATTAATTTTTCAAAGTCGGAGGCTATGCCAATGGGCGGCCTTGCTATGACACCCCACTTAGTGGACGGATCCCTTTTTCCCTTTCGTTGGTCCCTGGAGAGCTTCTTATATTTAGGCATTTTTATTACTCCACTATTTGGTCAGTTGTATAAGGCTAATTTTGTGCATTTACTGGAAAGGATAAGGCAGGACCTCCAGCGATGGGGAGACCTTCCAATTTCCTGGTTGGGTAGAATAGCACTAATCAAAATGAATGTCCTGCCCCGTCTCCTATATCCTATGAGAATGCTTCCGGTGATACTGCCGAGGACAGCTCTACGTAAATTATATGGCTGGCTGGGTTCCTTTATCCGGAATCATAGACGGCCCCTCATTAAGCTGAAGAAACTACAGCTTCCACAGACAAGGGGAGGATTGGACTTCCCAGACTTTAGGAAATATCAGTTAAGTTCCCTATTAAGTTACATAGCTGATTGGGTCTTGTTTGATCCACAATCAATCTGGTTGGACATCGAGGCCTCTCAAGTAAAATACCCACTTATTAACCTTTTATTTTCAGACAAGAGGAAAATCATTACAGATCACTGTAAAAACCCTATAATACTAAACACAATTAAGGCTTGGAATATAATGCGGCAAAATGAGGGCAACTCACATAAAACATCCTCCCATGCACCGATAGTGGGAGCATGGGGATTCCAACTGGGGTTTACAGATGCCACTTTTAAACTCTGGAGATCCAGGGGTATCTCATGTTTAGGGGACCTATTTAAGGATGGGGTCCTGATCTCTTTTGAACAGCTGCGTCAGAAATTCAGATTACCTAATGGAGACCTCTTTCGATATTTCCAAATTCGAGATTATATACAGAAGAAGACTACGTTATTAGATAGTCTTTATAAATTTGATAGAGAATGTAGTGTCCTACGACCAGTGGGGGTATCTTCCATCAGTACTATTTATCATTTACTACATGAAGAAGTATCGGGAGATATGGATAATCTGCTTAAAACATGGGATCAGGATTTGGGACTAGAAATCTCTATAGAAACGTGGAATGATATTTGGGAAAACGCTAGAAGAATTACAATCTGTAACAGAACCCAGGCTATCCAACTGAAGATATTTCATAGGGCCCATATAGCACCGGTTCGACTGGCAAAATTTAAGGCAGGAGCATCTCCAATGTGTCCCAAATGCAAAATAGAGGTGGGCACTCTTGTACATTGCCTATGGACCTGTCAAAAGGTCCGTAGATATTGGACTAAAGTAGCAAGTACCCTGACAGAAATTTTAGGAACGGAAATTAAAGTGGACCCTGTATCTCTCCTTTTGGGCTTTTCGAACTTTCCCTCCTTGGACACGTACGGGAAGAGACTATTTTCTATTCTTTCTTTCTGTGCAAGGAAAAATGTTTTGGTGAACTGGGTGGCTGAGGGCCCCCCTGGACTTTCAAATTGGCACAGATTAATTATGGAATGTATTCCCCTTGACTTCCTTACAAATATGGTGCACCGAAAGACCGAATTATTTTATAAAATATGGCAGCCCTTCTTGAGTTACATAAATACAGATATTTCGGCTATCCTAACAAGGGCTTTTATTTAATTGAGATTACAAACCTGGCTGGTCCGGGGCCCCTTAGGAGAGGAATCCCGCACGAATACGGGTTTTATTACATCTGATGTTAACACATTCCGAGCATGTAAGAGACTTAAATATACACTCTGGTTAGTTGTAGGTTAGATTAGTAGATAGTTTCTTTTTCTTTTTCGGTATTTTTTTTTATTCTTTTGTTAAATTTTGGCTATTGTATATTTGATTTAATTGTATATCAATCTTTATATTTGAGAGTTTTGTTTATTTTTGTAAACTTGTAAAAATGTTAAATTTCTAATAAAAATATATTAAAAAAAATACCCGGCTCTGTGCCCGAAATTCTGTAACCTGCAAGGCTACAGGCCACTGGTTTCATTCAGCAGCAGCAGCATCTGAATGGCTACTTACTGTCTGTAATGTGTTTATGGTTCAGTGGTGCACTATTTTACAACACAAACTTCAAAAAAGGTCTGGCAGACAAGTTATAATGACACAATGAGTGAAAATAATGTTCTACGTTATGTTACTTTCTAAACTTGCAATGTTTTACAGCCAAGAAAATCACGTTCTGCTATAATAAATTATGAATATTTTGTTTTAGAATCGAGTTCCATCTTGGTTTAGTCCTTTATAATGTTTATCACTTAAGACAAGTGCATTTCATGATCACTTTATGAACAAGAGAGAAAGTCCTGCAAGCAAGAAGTACAGAACTGGAAAGAAGATAAAAGGACAGAATCCAAATGGTCGTAATCTTGGGATTACTTCTACTGAGTATAGAAATAGGAGGCATATTGAGATGAATAATTTCTGAGACACTGGGACTGCTTTTAGGGGCAGTAAGATCTGTGCAAGGAGGGTTTTTAGATTAGATTAGATTACATTACAGTGTGGAAACAGGCCCTTCGGCCCAACAAGTCCACACCAACCCGCCGAAGCACAACCTACCCATATCCCTACATTTACCCCTTACCTAACACTACGGGCAATTTAGCATGGCCAATTCACCTGACCTGCACATCTTTGGACTGTGAGAGGAAACCTACGCAGACACAGGGAGAACGTGCAAACTCCACACAGTCAGTCGCCTGAGGCGGAAATTGAACCCGGGTCTCTGGCGCTGCGAGGCAGCTGTGCTAACCACTGTGCCACCGTGCCGCCCTGAACCAGCACCTGGTTGCAGCACCTGAACCAGAATGGGACCAGCATTCTTGCAGAGATGTTTGTTAGCACTGCTGGGTGGGTTTAAACTAACTTGTGAGGGGGGATGGGGTCCAAAAAGAAGGTTCAGCTGGGCAAGATAGAATCCCGACAGTGTGAAAGCAAGCCACACAGCCAAAGAAACACTTGCATCACTACTAGGACCACAAACCACAAACTGCACCAACTTCATCAGCAAAGACAACATCCTCAAGCTAGTGCACCTGTGCCTCACCACCCACTTCACATTCAATAGAAAACCTACAAACAAGTAAGCAGAACACCCATGGGATCACCAATATCAAGGCTCATAGTGGAAACAGTAATGCAGAGATTTGAACAAGCTGCCCTCCCATCTATCCAACCCAAACTTTGGGTCTGCTACGTAGATTACATTGTCGTCATGACAAAACAAAACAAGTTAGAGGAAACATACAACACCATCAACAATATCCTGACAGGCATAAAATTCACAAAGAGGAGGAGAACAGATTCCCATTCCGAGACAAGACAGTTGAACGTACAGTTAACGGAGAGCTTCAAACCAGCGTCCACAGAACGACAACAAACACATATCAAATACTTAACTTCAGAAGCAATCATCCCAATACTTACAAACAGACCTGCATCAAGACATTATTTCAACAAGCTACATCACACTACAGCACCCAAGAACTACAAAAAGAAGAAAAACATCTATATGACATTTTCAAGAAAATCGGTACCCAATAAACACAATCCGCCAATTCCTCAGAAACAAACCCAAACAAGCAGACACAATGCAATCAAGAACTATAGCCACATTACCCTACATCAAAGACATATCAGAAATGACTTCCAAACTACTCAGACCCCTTGGCATCATGGTAGTTCAGTGGTTAGCACTGCTACCTCACAGCGCCAGGGACCCGGGTTTGATTCCCACCTCAGGCGACTGTCTGTGTGGAGTTTGCACATTCTCCCCATGTCTATGTAGATTTCCTCTGGGTGCTCTGGTTTCCTCCCACAGTCCAAAGATGTACAGGTGAGGTGAATTGGCCATACTAAATTGCCCATAGTGTTTGGTACCTTAGTCAGGGGTAAATGTACGGGAATGGGTCTGGAGGGTTACACTTCAGAAGATCGGTGTGGACATGTTGGGCCAAATGGCCTGTTTCCACACTGTAGGAATTCTAATCTTCTAACCTAATCTAAAAACCTACAACACACTTCAACAGCAACTAATGAACCTAAAAGATCCATTAGACTCCACCAGCAAAATGGGCTGAGATGTGGCAGATGGAGTTTAATTCAGATAAATGCGAGGTGCACCATTTTGGGAAAGCAAATCTTAGCAGGACTTATACACTTAATGGTAAGGTCCTAGGGAGTGTTGCTGAACAAAGAGACCTTGGAGTGCAGATTCATAGCTCCTTGAAAATGGAGTTGCAGGTAGATAGGATGGTGAAGGCGGTGTTTGGTATGCTTTCCTTTATTGGTCAGAGTATGGAGTACAGGTGTTGGGAGGTCATGTTGCGGCTGTACAGGACATTGGTTAGACTACTGTTGGAATATTGCATGCAATTCTGGTCTCTTTCATATCGGAAAGATGTTGTGAAACTTGAAAAAGTTCAGAAAAGATTTACAAGGATATTGCCAGGGTTGGAGGATTTGAGCTACAGGGAGAGACTGAATAGGCTGGGGCTGTTTTCCCTGGAGCGTCAGATGCTGTTGGGTGACCATATAGAGGTTGACAAAATTACGAGGGGCATGGATAGGGTAAATAGACAAAGTCTTTTTCCTAGGGTCAGGGAGTCCAGAACTAGAGGGTATAGGTTTAGGGTGAGAGGGGAAAGACATAAAAGAGACCTTAATGGCAACATTTTCACATAGAGGGTGGTACGTGTATGGAATGAGCTGCCAGAGGAAGTGGTGGAGGCTGGTACAACTGCAACAATTAAGAGGCATTTGGATGGGTTATATGAATAGGAAGGGTTTGGAGAGATATGTGCTGGCAGGTGGGACTAGATTGGGTTGGGATATCTGGTCGGCATGGACGGGTTGGACCGAAGGGTCTGTTTCCATGCTGTACATCTCTATGGCTCTATGATTCTACAAGATGTCCTGCAAGAACTGTAATAAAAAACACTACATCAGACAAACTTGCCACCAGGATAAATGAACACCAACTGGCCACCAAAAGACATGACCCACTACGATTAGTTTCTATACATAGAGACAAAGGAGGACACCACTTTGACTGGGACAACTCATCCTGGGACAGGCGAAACAAGGACACGCATGAGAATTCTTCGAGGCATGGCATCCTAACCAGAACTCCATCAATAAACACATCAATTGGGATCCTACCTTCACTTGAAAAAAAGAACCTGAAATAACATCACCCACTTTAAGAAACCAAGACCTATAAATAGAGAGGCAGGACATACTACCAGCGCTTCAATGGAGACTCTCACTGATGATGTTACCTAGTATGGTGATGAAACTTCAGTAAACAAACTTTCAAGCTCAATGAGCTAACTTACATACTTACCAAAACAGAATTATCACATTGCTGGAAGTTTACTGTAGGGCCCCTGAAAGAAATAAGGGGGAAGGTATGTAGATAAAGCTCAGAGAAGTGTAAAAATAATATGGTAGTAATAGTAGGGAATTTCAACTCCCCCAGCGTTATGAAAGGTTTGAAGGGATCTACATTGTTAAAATGTATCCAGGAGAGCTTTTTTAAGCCAGTGTGTAGACATCATACAAGAGCGTGATCCTGGACTTAATTTTAGGTACTGAAGTTGGGCAAGTAGTTGAGGTATCACGAGGGGAAGATCTTGCAGACATTGATGATAACTCCATTAGAGCCAAGATTATTATGGAGAAGGACAAGATTGAGCCTAAAATAAAAGTTCTAAACTGGGGGAAAACAGATTTTAATAAGATGAACTATGATTTCTCCACAGTGGACTGGGAGCAGATACGTCTACATAAGTCTGCGAGAGCATTCAAGAACGAAACTGGGAAAGGATAAGGCCAACATGTTCCAATAAAGATAAAGGATGGATGCAACAAATCCTGTGAATCCGTGTTGTCATGGGAATATAGAATTGGATAAAGAGTAAGAGAGGCTTATGCAAATACTGAGGCTCAAAACAGCAGAAGCTCTAAATAAGTACAGAAGGTATAAATGGAAACTTAAAAAAGAAAATTAGTAGAGTAAAAAGGAACATAAAAGAATAATGGCAGGCAAAATAAAGGAAAACCACAACTAATTTTACAAGTATGTTGTGGTCACCTGGAGTCTCCGCTCTGGCCATACCACACTCCTGCCATTTCAGCCACCACTTCAGCCTCACCTATCACCCTTGCTTCAGGCCTATCACAACCTGGAGTCGCTGGCTCCACTGCCAGGCCAGGTCTCCGCCTCAGCAAGAGTCCCACTCCGGCCGTCCTCTTCCACAATGTTACCTTCTCCACTGCCACCAACAGGAAAAATAGAAATCAGGTGCATTGGTAGGCCATTTGGCCCTTCAAGCCTGCAACACCACTCAATATGAAGAAGATGAAGAAGAAACAGGAAAAGAAAAAGAACAAAGACAAAAAGAAGGAAGCAAGTGGCCGGTCTGGAGTAGACTGGCCCAGCAGCCTGAAAGTTGCCTACTTTGCTGGCACCACCACCTTGTCTTGGGGAGGCACTAGAGGGTGGTTGATCAAGAATGTCAAAAGCTGCACACAGATCAAAAAGAAGAAATAATTTACCTCTGCCAATGACAAGAGAAATTGACTAGGGAAATCAACAGCAATAGCATCGAAACAATGGAAGCTCTCTCTTTGAAAGGTAAAAGAACTGAAATGTTAACTGCTTCTCTCTTTAAACAGACACTGCCTTACCTACTGCGTTCTTTTCCCCCAACATTTTCTGATTTCAGATCGAAAACAGGATACCACATATTTTCAATTGGGGTATGGTCAATACTGCTTTTAGTCTGCTTGCTACAGAAGAGGCCTTTAACATGGAACTTTAATTTTTGTTCACAGTTTGTGAGAAGATTTGTAGCTCGGGTGCTGTTGTTGTGGTTCTGTTCGCCAAGCTGGGAATTTGTGTTGCAAACGTTTCGTCCTGTCTAGGTGACATCCTCAGTGCTTGGGAGCCTCCTGTGACACACTTCTGTGATGTTTCCTCCGGCATTTGTAGTGGTTTGAATCTGCCGCTTCCGGTTGTCAGTTCCAGCTGTCCGTTGCAGTGGTCGGTATATTGGGTCCAGGTCGACGTGCTTATTGATTGAATCTACTATTATAGGACAAGCCAAACAGAGAACAGCCAGGGAATTCCTAGAGGCATGGCACTCATCCACAGAGTCAAATTAATAAGCACGTCAACCTGGACCCAATATACCGACCACAGCAGCGTACAGCTGGAACTGACAACCGGAAGCGGCAGATTCAAACCACTACAAATGGCAGAGGAAAGATCACAGAAGCGTGTCACAGGAGGCTCCCAAGCACTGAGGATGTCACCTAGACAGGGGACAAAATGTCTGCAACTTTAGTTTTTGTCTCCTTTCCATAATAACTGCAAGCTTGAACTTTGTTTTAAATTTTAATGATTTCTACGGGAATCATAAAAGGCAATAATCAACCATGTCAGATGTTGAGAAGTTAAGAAAGACAAGGACACAATTAGTTATCAAGATCAATCATTTTCCACTTTCATAAGAAATCAAACTCCAAAAGGGAAGTCCATCTTTAAAGGAAAATAAATTGAAACATTTATGAAAAAAACTACTTGAAATAGCTTGACCTTACTGTAGTATAATTGGACTTATAATTCTTGTACTGCAATAAATACTTCTGAAGTTATTACTCTGAGCTGATATGTTATTTTTGTTAATTATTGTAAACTGAGGTGAATTTATATGGCTTAGCAGCTACTGTATGGAACACTGGTTCTATGTTCCAAACAAGGGTCCCTTTATTATTAAACAGAAACTGGAAAAAAAATTGGTTACACTCCTCAACAAAAAGGATACACAGTTTTCGTGGGAGCAACTGGGAGCAAATGATGGATACAAGGGAACATCAAAAATACAATCCAACCATTAACTACAATAGAATGACAGGTGTGGATGCTGGGGAAACAGACTGCTCTGGGGCTTGCTCTGTATTCCAAAACGGGAATCTCACCAAATTATTTTCCTACCCTGTTACTCATTTAATTCTTTTTCATTGTCACACTGCTTTCTCCAAAAAACTGTTAGTTCTCATCACTTAACAGTTTGAGACAGAAAAGCTTCTTTGGGCCCCTAACCAGCACCTTGTCCTCTCCATTTTAGTTTATTCAATTCTACTGAAGGACTCACATCTTTCAAATAAGATGTAATTTATACGCAAAATATTAACATGTCTTTTCTGGCTACTTTAAAGCAGGTTGTGTCACTATGTATTCTTGGCAGTATCTGCATTTATTTAAGTTAATATTTAACTTCTCAACATGAGATTTGATGATAGTCATCTGTTATAGTACAAAGAAAGGTTTATTTTTTGTTTCTAACCTTTCACTGACAGGCTATTCTCTTCGGTTCAAAGACAATGTGCAGTCAAACACAATTTACTGTCTCATATTTTCCAGTTTACCAAAACTGTTCAAATTTGAGTAGGAAATGTTTTATTCCATAATGCAAAGTCTGAACTTTCCAAATGCTTGATCAGATACAAATGTCACACGTGGTAGTTATTCTGTTAGGTCACATGTTAAAATGAATCTGATGTTCAACAAGATTACAGCCTCCTTAATTATACTTCTGATTAAGCAAAACAAGGGAGAACTAGTCATTTGGATACATAACTAGCTCAAAAGGTAGAAGATAGAGGGTGGTGGTGGAGGGTTGTTTTCCAGACTGGAGGCCGGTGACCAGTGGAGCGCCACAAGGAATGGTGCTAGGTCCTCTACTTTTTGCCATTTACATAAATGATTTGGATGCAAGCATAAGAGGTATAGTTAGTAAGTTTGCAGATGACACCAAAATTGGAGGTGTAGTGGACAGCGAAGAGGGTTACCTCAGATTACAACAGGATCTGGACCAGATGGGCCAATGGGCTGAGAAGTGGCAGATGGAGTTTAATTCAGATAAATGCGAGGTGCTGCATTTTGGGAAAGCAAATCTTAGCAGGACTTATACACTTAATGGTAAGGTCCTAGGGAGTGTTGCTGAACAAAGAGACCTTGGAGTGCAGGTTCATAGCTCCTTGAAAGTGGAGTTGCAGGTAGATAGGATAGTGAGGGCGGCATGTGGTATGCTTTCCTTTATTGGTCAGAGTATTGAGTACAGGAGTTGGGAGGTCATGTTGCAGCTGTACAGGACATTGGTTAGGCCACTGTTGGAATATTGCATGCAATTCTGGTCTCCTTCATATCGGAAAGATGTTGTGAAACTTGAAAGGGTTCAGAAAAGATTTACAAGGATGTTGCCAGGGTTGGAGGATCTGAGCTACAGGGAGAGGCTGAACAGGCTGGGGCTGTTTTCCCTGGAGCGTCGGAGGCTGAGGGGTGACCTTATAGAGGTTTACAAACTTATGAGGGGCATGGATAGAGTAAATAGGCAAAGTCTTTTCCCTGGGGTTGGGGAGTCCAGAACTAGAGGGCATAGGTTTAGGGTGAGAGGGGAAAGATATAAAAGAGACCTAAGGGGCAACTTTTTCACGCAGAGGGTGGTACGTGTATGGAATGAGCTGCCAGAGGAAGTGGTGGAGGCTGGTACAATTGCAACATTTAAGAGGCATTTGGATGGGTATATGAATAGGAAGGGTTTTGAGGGATATGTGCAGGTGGGACTAAATTGGTTGGGATATCTGGTTGGCATATACGGGTTGGACCGAAGGGTCTGTTTCCATGCTGTACATCTCTATGACTCTAAATGGGCAACTTTCAACAAGGGCTAGCTCCATACCACTCCTTTTCCTGGAGACCTACATTTCTTCCTTGAAGTACTTACATAATTCCCTTTTAAAAGATTCAATCTGCCTTCCCCCACACTTTCAGGCAGTGTACTTCAGTTGACTTTTTCCTAATTTGAAGATTACAAACGGAACCAAACATGTTCACTCAGTGGCAACATATCCACTTGGGAGGAATGAGAAATCTTTAAGAAAATAGTTCTAATTTGTGAAAACCAAGATGTACCTCAGCAAGGAAAGAGGATTCTAGGAAGTGGGTAAACTGACAATGGTTAACAAAGGAGGTTAAAGACTGAATGAAATTGAAAGAAAAAACAGAAATAGAAAATATTACTGGTAAACAAGAGATTTGGGAATGTTTTAAAAGCCAACAAAAAGCCTATTAAAACTTACAGAATACTGAACAGCCTGGACAGAGTGAACATTGGGAAGAGGTTTCCACTTGCAACAGAGACTAGGACTTGAAGGCATGGCCTTACGTTAAGGGGAAGACCCTTTAAATGGAGATGAGGAGACACTTCTGCAGCCAGGGAGTGGTAAATCTATGGAATTTATTGCCACAGAAGGCTGGGGAGGCCAGGTCATTGAGTATTTTTAAGACAGATGGATAGGTTCTTGACTGTCAAGGGGCCAAAGGTTATTGGAGAAGGTGGGAGAATGGGATTGAGAAACTGATCAGTCATGATTGAATGGCGGAGCAGACTCAATGGGTCAAATGGCCTAATTTCTGCTCCTATGTCTTATGGTCTTCTGAACATAGACCCGTTAGAGAATGAAGCTGGGAAAATAATAATAGGGAACCAGGAAATGGCAGAGAAGTTGAACAAATATTTTTCATCAGTCTTCATAGAAAAAGATACTAATAGCATCCCAAAAATAATTATTAATCAACAGCTAAATGAGGGAGATTAAAAAAAAAGAACTAT
Source organism: Chiloscyllium plagiosum (assembly GCF_037043375.1). NCBI lineage: Eukaryota > Metazoa > Chordata > Chondrichthyes > Orectolobiformes > Hemiscylliidae > Chiloscyllium > Chiloscyllium plagiosum. Next base: position 71,048,268 of record NW_028270153.1, on the reverse strand, counting down.
CACTCACAAAAAATACTATGGAAATGAACAGGACTAAAGGCCAATAAATCACTTGGACCGAATGGATTGCATCCGATTATTTTAAAGGAATAGCTACAGGAGATAGTGGATATATGATAGCAATTTTCCAAAAATCCTTAGATTTTGGAAAATTTGTAATAGAGTATGAATCTGGGAATGTAACACCTTTACTCAAACGGGAGACAAAAACAAAAATCAATTATAGGCTACTTAGCTTAACACCTATCATTGGGAAAATGTTAGACTCCCATTACAATGGATGCAATAGTGTATGTTCAAACACACAATATAACCAAGCTGAGTCAGCATGGGGTATATATTATGGATAGAAGACTAGCTAACTGGCAGAAGACAGAGATGGGATAATGGTGGCTTTTTCACAGTGTTAACCTCTAACAATTCCCACCTCAGGCGACTGTGTGGAGTTTGCACATTCTCCCCGTGTCTGCGTGGGTTTCCTCCGGGTGCTCCGGTTTCCTCCCACAGTCCAAAGATGTGCAGGTCAGGTGAATTGGCCATGCTAAATTGCCCGTAGTGTTAGGTGAAGGGGTAAATGTAGGGGAATGGGTCTGGGCGGGTTGCACATTGGCAGGTTGGTATGGGCTTGTTGGGCCGAAGGGCCTGTTCCCACACTAAGTAATCTAATCTAATCTAATCTAAAAGTAGAACACCTGTTTATGGACCAGACCAAACCCCCTCAAAATATATCAAGGAATAGCCTTACCTCGTTGACTCTAACCTTTATCTTATTTACAGGTAACTAAGGCGCTGTGTTCCAGATGTGATTTCATTGGTCACACTGCTAGGCTTTAAACAAAGCAAACCTTATTTTTCCATAAAGTTAAAATACAAAACTAAAAATGAATTTGCATAACTTTAACTCTACTAAAAGACCTAATAAAAATAATACATTGTTTAACTACTACTCACCTATTGTTCTAATATAGCAGCAGCCCATAACCACACCCTTTGCAAATATAAATTCTGCAAAACAGGTTTCCCTCTCTTGCTATCAGCTTCCGGTTCAGGAGAAAGGAAAAACCCAACAAACTGAATGCAGCACAGAGAACTGAGCTTTTTGCAGCAGCAGAGAGCTGATTCCAGCAGGTTCAACTCCAAAACTCCCAACTTCAACAACTAAAAGCAAAACTAAAACTGGAGTCTGTGTGAGCCTGATTCCACCCACTCATACCCTTTGTCTGGAAAACAAAGGATCTAAAACTACTTGCTCTGCCTTCCATGGAGCAGACACTTTAGCATTAGATTTACAACGAGGGGGCCAGGACAGAACAAATCCCTCTTAACAGCACACGCCGGCACAATGGCATTGGAGGCTGCCCAAAAAAAGTTCACTCAGCCACTCATGGGTATGGGGGGATTTTATGCGAAGAGGTTGAGGCGATTGGAGATTAGAATGAGAGATATCTTGTTGAAACACAAGGATTCTTAGGGGGCGTGACAGTGTACTTGCAAAGAAGTTGTTTTCCTTTGTGGGAGAGTCTAGGTTCAGAAGCCTAACCTCACAGTAAGGAGTCACCCATTTAAGACAGAAATGAGAAGGATGTTTTTCCACCAAGGGCAGAGAGTCTGTGGAATTCTTTCCTGCAAATAGTTACAGAGGGTGGGTCATTAAATATATTCAAGGCTGAGAAACACAGATTCCGAATCATCAGGGGAATCAAGGATTACGTGGCTAAAGCAGGCAAGTGGAGTTGAGAATTATCAGATCAAGTATAGTATCATTGAATAGTGCAGCAGACTGCATGGGCTGAATGACCTACTTCTAAGTCTTACGCTCTATGGACTTCATTGGAAGGAAGGTTATCGATGAACACGCTAAACAAAGTTACTGGAGGGGTTAGAGGGGTTGGGTCTGAGGGCGGAGGTGCGGGATGTGGACGAGATGCGTTGGACCCCAGCTTCCTCATTTCCCCTTCCCCCACCTCATCCTAGTTTCTAACCTCCAGCAACATGATCCCCTTGACTTGTCCGGACTTGTCCGACCTGCCCAGCTCCTTTTCCACCTATCCACTCCACCCTCTCCTCCCTGACCTATCACCTTCATCTCCTCCCCCACTGACCTATTGTACTCTATGCTACTCTATCCCCACCCCCACACTCCCCTAGCTTATCTCTCCACGCTTCAGGCTCTCTGCCTTTATTCCTGATGAAGGGCTTTTGCCCGAAACGTCGATTTCGAAGCTCCTCGGATGCTGCCTGAATTGCTGTGCTCTTCCAGCACCACTGATCTAGAATCTGGTTTCCAGCATCTGCAGTCATTGTTTTTACCTAGTAATCCAGAGGCCAAGGCTAATGGTCTGGGTATGAGAGTACAAATCGCACCATGGCAGCTGGTGGAAACAAATTCAATTAATAAATATGGCATTAAAAGCTAGTCTCAGCAATGGCAACTATGATAGCGATTATCATTGTTGTAAAAGCCCATCTGTTTCACTAATGTCACTCAGAGAAAGAAATCTGCCATCCTTGCCTTTTTTGGCTTACATATAACTCAAGATCAACAGCGAGTTGATTGACTTAGATATAGTTCAGCAAATCATATGGAACAAGTATAAATGGAGATGAGTAACACTTGCTAGGCTTGTCACAAACACGCACATCCCACTGATTACTCTGAAGATTGATTCCAAAATGGCAGAGACCTCAGATGGGAGCAAGATGAATCACACTGTACTTTTGGCTGGTTTTAAACATTTTCAGCCTGACCTTTCTCATTTACACTGGATCCCGTCCTTCATTAAGAATGGGGATATTCACAGATGCTGCTCCTTTCAGTAACTGTTTAAACAAGATTCAGAATTGTGATCTCTCTATTTGTTATGTGATTATTTGCCTTCATCTATAAGCTGCTGTTTATACTGTTGAGAACGCATGTGGCTCTGGCAAGCTGGCACTTCATTTCCAGATATATCCAGTGCTCTCCCACACTCCTCACTGAATCAAGGTCAGTTGCCACAGGATTGTAGCGCTGTCACTCATGAACAGATGCATCTCTAACTGGGATTATTTTCTTCACTACCTGCTGATGGTGGCATTGTGATCCAGAGGCACAGAAGTCATGGCAGTGGTAGAAGTTTAATTCAATCAATAAATCTGGAATAGAACATCAGAGCAGATGACGGTGGCAGATCTCCTTATGAGCGGATAATTTTTGTAGTCACCAGAAAGATTGGCTTTCTTTTCCAGATTTCTTTTATAAACTGAATTTATTTCCACCAGCTGCCATGACAGAATTTGAACTTAATTCCCATTGCCTTAGTGTGGATTATTCTCCGCTGTACCACTGCATCCCTCTACAATACACTCTAGTTTTCTGATTGGAATGTACGAAACTACCTTTCATTACATTGCTTGAAAAAAGGACAGAGACTAGCAAAGATCCAAAATGAACATAAGGAGAAAGTTACTATCCAATTAGCTCAGTAGCATACTAGAGTCACAGATGCCTGCATCACAAAAAAACCTTCAGCCCACCAAGTCTGCGCTCGTCAAAAACAAGTACCTAACTATTCTCATCCCATTTTCCAGCACTTGGCACGTAGTCTGGTATGCCCTGTACTTCTGCCTCTACCACTCTTTACAGGAAGTCAGCGAGCTCTAGATTCCACCACTCTCTGGATAAAAAAATGTTTCTTCATATCCCTTCTCAACCTCCTGCCACTTTCCTCAGATCCACTGCCCCAGGTCACACTACTCATAAGTTAGTCAGGGCCTGAAGGCATAGCTGTCACAATGGGCTTCTTCACAATTCCTTCAATAGATGCAGCCATCGTTGTCAAGGCCAATATTTGTCACCCATCATTTTGCTCTAGAATTCCTTGCTAGAAGAACATACTACAGCAGGTCTAGAATCACATGTAGCCCAAGGCCAAGCAAGAATAGCAGATTTCCTTGCTAAATAGACATCAGTTAACTAGATAGGCTTTTATCTCAATTTTGTCACCATGAATGATACCTTTCTCCCCCCAAATTCCAGACTTATTCTGAGAGATATTGATTCCCTGCAGCACACAAAATTCCTGCCACTGGCCATGTGCCAAAACTTCTCCAGGATCAAGGAATGCACCTTCAAAAGACATTCTCCCTTTACTAGAATTAATGCTCCTACTGGGGTCCTCCTCAAACCAGTTTTGCAATGCATTCCGTACCAGTGCCCCAAGGAGAATAAAATTCCATTTTTTCCACCTTGGTATGATCATTCTCCATATTCCATTTGGGCACCTTAGAAACCTGAGTTCTGCTTTACAAAAATGCCTTTATTACATCAGGCTCCACTTAATATCTGGTCATTCATTGGCAGGATCTGCAGTATTTTATGAACTAGATACTATACATGTCCGAGGTTAGCTCGACATTATTCCAAATAAGACCAAAGAACAGCACAGCACAGGAACACGCCCTATGGTCCAACAAGATTATGGCGACACAACACCTCTCTAAACTAAAAGCCTTTTGCCTATAAATGGTCTGTATCCCTCTATTCCCTGCCTACTTATGTATCGGTCAAGATGCCCCTTACAGGTTGCTATTTGAATGTGCTCCTAACACCATCACTGGCAGCACATTCCAGGCACTTAACATCCTCTTTGTCAAAAACTTAACACTCACATCTCCTTTAAATTTATCTCCTTTCACCTTAGAGCTACATCCCCTAGTAACAAATTTCTACCCTGGGAAAAAGACTCCAACTATCCATGCCTCTAAAAATTTAATAAATTTCTATCAGGTAGCCCCTCAGCTTCTAACTTCAAGTGAAAACAAACCGAGCTTGTCCAATCCCATAGCTAATATGCTCCAAACCAGGCAACGTCCTGGTAAAATGTTCCCGCACCCTTTCCAAACATCCCACATCTTGCTTGTAGTGCAGTGACCAGAAATGTACGCAATATTCCAAATGTAGCCCAACTAAAGTTCTCTGCAGCTGCAACATGACTTTGCAAATTTTATACTCTTTGCCTCAACTGATGAAGGCAAGCATATCACTTTCTTACCATCTTTTCCACTTATTTTGCCACTTTCAAGAAACTGTGGATCTGTATGCCTAGATCCCTCTGTATGTTACTGTTTCTAAGGTTTCTGCCATTTACTGTGTACTCCCCTCCGACATCATCTTTTATTTTGCTTGATGAAATCTGCCATTTCTCTACCTGAGTCTCCAGCTGAACTGTATCGTCCTCACGATCTGCAGCTCCCCCAATCTTTGTGTCATCTGCAAACTTACTAATCAGGTCACCTACATTCTCCTCCAAATCATTTATATACATATAATTATTACAAACAACGGGAGTCCCAGCACTGATCCCACTGGTCAGTACTTCACGAATTTGAATGGCGGATCTGAAAGTAAACCAACAAACTGAACTGATAAGCAAATTGACCTGCTACACATTCATTTTCAGTACAGAGGTTCATCACTATTTACTGCAGCACTGCTTCAGTTCAACCAGTCCATGCTGAACATAATCCCAAACTAAACTAGCCCCATCTGTCTACTCTAGGCCATATCCGTGCAAACCTTTCCTGTTTGTGTACTTATTCAAATGTCTTTTAAACACTGATTGTACCGATATCCACCACTTCCTCAGGAAGTTCATTTTACATACAAACCACCCTCTGTGAAAAATTTGCCCTTCATGACTTTTTAAAATCTCTCTCCTCTCACCTTAAAAATGTGCCTCCTTGTCATGAAATCCCCCACCCGAGGGAAAACGCTACGACCATTAACTCTAACTGTATCCCTCATTATTTTATGATCCTCTGTAAGATCATCTCTCAACTTCCCACGCTGCAGTGAAAGAAGTCTCAGTCTATCCAGCCTTTCTTCTTAACTCAAACCTTCCAAACCCGGTAACCACTATATTCTTAGCAGAACTAAAAGAAAAGGGTGGCTATAGACAGCAAGAAATGGTGAGAGAAGTATTAATATCCGTAAAGGGGAAAATTAAGATCCCTTTTATGAGCAAATACTGAGACCAGCCACCACAAAATCAGCAGCATTTTTGTCACACAGCCAGCACCCAAACTGGTGTAATGATAACGATAGTCTCATGACCAAAACTCCTCCCCACTCTGAGCAAATTCCCTGAAGCAGCTACTGCATTTGATTGTCATTTCTGCTATCAACTGTGAAAATGCTGCTTGGGTGCAACAAACAAAAGTATTCTAGGTTATCATATAGCTAAGCAATGAAAGCAGTGTCAATGAACTCAGATCAAACTCAAATGTTTTACCAGAATGACTGATCGCAAAACACGATGTTATTTCACCTGACTGCGATACAAGGTAAGGTTTTGGTGTTTAAATTCTATTTAAAACCAATCAAGTTTCAATCTCTAAAACCAAAGACTTTAAAGCTACAAGTGTAATGTGGCATGTATCAATTTGATCAGTCTGTCTTCAAATGAAAATGCTGTAAATTAGAACATACTGCATAAAGCGTGCAGACATATTAAGCTCTTGTCCTGTGACGAAGAACAGGAAGTGAAAAATGTGAATGTAATGAACTCCATTCGATCCTAAAATGTTTCACTCACAATTAATCTTAAAATGTTCCACATTAACTTGTCTTCCATAACTGTGCCAGAATTGTTAGAGATATAAGTAAATTTGGATATGAAGGAAACAAAGTTCAAAGAAATTTCACAAGTAGTGACAAGTATCAAAAATATACAAAAAAAGGCGGAGCATAGGAACACAGCTTGCACTTACACTGTCATATTTCTGAAGCATATAAATTCAGCTGCCTGAAGATTATTATTTGGCTTCAAAACAAGATTTTTTTTAAAAGGTTATTGTTGAACGTACAAACATAATGCAGGCAGCATTGTCTTTAACCGCTAAGTGTACTGTACTATAACTGAATGCAAAAAGAAAACAATGATTTTTCCATCCAGAAAGAACTGTATCAAATCACTGGTGGCCAGCTAGAACATTCTTTCAGTCATCAAAGACAATTTCAGCATGAAAACTTGGAGCCCTTATCTGTCTCAGGATTTTATGCAGAACATGTTATAAATGCTGCAGCCTGAAAAGTTTTTCTTGCCATCAAACTATCAATAACATGAATCGTTGAATCTGAAGGAAGGAATTCATTACCGAGCACTTCTCAATATTTCATATGAGAACACAGCACTGCCTGAAATGGAATCTAAGTACAAAAGTATAACTTTCAACTGCCTTCGTAGGCAGAGAGTGGATAGAGAGAGACTTTTCTCATGGCAGAAATGTCTATCATGAGGGGGCATAATTTCAAGGTGATTGGAGGAAGGTTTAGGGGTGATGTCAGAGGTAGGTTACTTCAGTTGCGATTTGTGTGTAAAGTGTTGGAAAAGGTTAAACATCTAGAAAGGAATATGATGATTAGGGATAGTCAACATGGTTTTGTGAAGGGTAGGTCATGCCTCCCCAAACTTACTGAGTTCTTGGAGAAGGTGACCAGACAGGTGGATGAGGGTAAAGAGATTGATGTGGTGTATATGGATTTCAGTAAGGCATTTGATAAGGTTCCCCACTGTAGACTATTGCACAAAATACGGAGGCATGGGATTGAGGGTGATTTGAATCAGACATTGGCTAGTTGAAAGAAGACACAGGGTGGTGGTTAATGGGAAATGTTCATCCTTGAGTTCTGTTACTAGTGGTGTACCACAAGGATTGGTTTTGGGGTCACTGCTGTTTGTTATTTTGTTCAATGACCTATCCATGCTCCCCAGTGACCTATCACAATCAACCCCCATCACGTTCCCAGCTTCCTTCACCCCACCCACCTATTTGTCTCTCAGACCCCTTCCCCCTCCACATTCCTGACAAAGGGCTCCTTGATGTCACCTAACTTGCTGTGCTTTTCCAGCACCACAATTTTTAACTCTGTAGATCAGAGCTAAAAGTGTTGTTTTTCCACATGCTATTCGGTAGATCGCTCATAATGACTTTTCTTTTTCTGTGAATTTAAGTTCATGGCTGATGTCTTGAAGAACAGTTGTTCTGACGCCATGTCAACTAAAGTGTGAGTTTGCTAATAATTGCTAATGGAAATGTCATCCAGATTGCATAACTGGTGGAGAAAAGGAACAGCAGAAACAAAGGGGAGCTCAACAATAAATTTATCCTGGTTAGCAGATTTGGGTTAGAGTTGAGAGTGTGTTGCCAGAAAAGAACAATAGGTCAGGCAGTATCCAAGGAGCAGGAAAATTGACGTTTTGGGCCAGAGCCCTACATCAGGAATGAGGCTGGGAGCCTCAGGGGTGGAGAGATAAATGGGAGGGGAGGTGGGGCTGGTGAAAAGATAGCTGAGAATGCAATAGGTGGATGGAGGTAGGGATGAAGGTGATAGGTGGGAGAAGAGGGTGGAGCAGATTGGTGAGAAGGAAGACTGACAGGTGGGACAGGTTGTGAGGGCGGTACTGAGCTGGAAGGTTGGAACTGGGGTTAAGATGGGGGATGGGGAAAATGAGGAAACTGGTGAAGTCCAATTGATGCCATGGGGTTGCAGGGTCCTGAGGTGGAAGATAAAGCATTCTTCCTCCCAGCCCCATTCCAGGTGAAGGCTTCTGGCCTGAAACATTGATTTTCCTGCTCCTTGGACGCTGCCTGACATGCTGTGCTTTTCCAGCAACACACACTCAACTCTGATCTCCAGCGCCTGCAGACTCACTGTCTCTCAGATTTAGCTCAGAGTAGAGTAATGGTCTGGGACAGACGGCTGGTGGAGTTCTATCCTGGCTCGAGATCATGATGATGATGGGTAGTGACCTGAACAAGGTGTACAGCAAGGGATGAATGCAATCGGGGATAGGAAGGTGGGGTTAGCTGGGATGGGGTTGATGCAGGGGGATGAAAGGAACAGGTTACATTTGGCACAAGGAGGACGGAATGGATGGCAGAGGGAAGTAAAGTATAGTTGCAATGAAACTAACAATTTCAACAGAAATGCTTTGTGGGTCACAGGTTAGTTGGGTTGTAATCTTCAGCAGAAGTAGATCCAATAATATCTGCTACCAGTCAAATTCGTCCTTGCTTGTTTTGTGACTATGATATTAATAGCACTCTTCACTAAAAAAGTAAACAGATGGCTAATGGAAAGAAAAACAAAGTTTAAATATGCATGCTGCACTGCTGAATTAATGCTTTGTATGGTTTTAGTAGCAAATTGTGGGTGCTATTCATGCATGAAGTGTTGTCATATTATTCAAAAATGCATAACATTCAATTCAGTTGATAGAAAGATGGTTTGTTGTGGAGGGATGATTTTGAAGACAAAACAAAGTGGAATCCTTACAATAATGTCATTAATAACTATGGCCTGCACACGGATAACAGATATTTTCATTTTAAAAAGATATGCTGCATATGGTGGTTGGATGTAGAATGTACGCAAATTTTTGGTGTGTAGAATTTACAGCAAAATTTCAGTTGATTACTTGGGCCAGATAAAGACAACCTAAATTATGGAGCTGAGTGCGACAAGATAATGCTAATTGGTTGTTTCCACAGAGCAGAAGATAAGCTGCAACAATAAACTTAAGAAAATCTCATCAGTGCATAAAGCAGTGTAACTGACCCAATTTGGCACAAATAACAGCTATCTTATATTCTGCTTTCTCTCCAACATTGTTTCTAACATGTTTAAGCTTAAACGTTTAAGTTTCTTAGGAACAAATGACAACGAGAGTTGGAAATTAACCTATTAGCTATTTGGAGATGGTGTTTGTAGTCTGCAATGTATTGACCGTGGCATTCCTTGGGGAGGGACTACCATCATACGAAAATGTCAAAGTAACCAATCACGTTAAAAGAATTTTACAGCCACCCAAAGAGAAAACTCACAAAAATTTATAATAAAATAATTTTTAGAATAGTTATGTAGAGCAAATTAAGATAAGGACATACTAATATACACATGGCATGAAGGTGGAAGCTAAACCATTCTGAATTCTAGTTCATCAAATTTAAAATATAGCTTAAAGTTTCCTTTTAGCAGCATCAAACAAATACAAACAATCTTTTCATTGCAAGCTTTATCATGTTACACCTGACAGAATAACTGTAATCTTTGTGTGTTTTCTCTTTGGATGGTATAATGGATTACGTGTACATGGGACAGCAGGGGGCATGTGGAATCATGGGAGGAGGTAGAGGGCATTAGCTGATTTGATTGGGCATGGAGAATGTGTGGGGTCAGGGAGGAGTGAAGGATGAGGGCTGGAAGAATGTTTTATATTTTATTCATTTATTTTGATCATTGGGTACAATGCTGAAGGACCAAGACAAGTTTTTCATTCAGCCTGCCTCAGGCACTGGCAGCCTCCTCAGCCTGCCTCCCCACAAACATGAAATGGGAAATGCAGGCATCAATTTTCAAAGAAGTGGGATTTCAGGGCTAGGCCTCATTTACTTGTAGACTGTAAATTTTGTGTTTACTAGTTCCTGCCGGAATCAATCATTCTTGCATCCCAGAATAAACTTACACCTAAACACTATGATAACTTTAATCTTTCTTATTCACAGGCCTTTTACTGGAAATTTGATCAAACTTACAACACTTCTTTCAAATTCTGATTCCTTTATTTGCTGACATTTTTGAGACTGCTAACTTTCCAGTTATTCATTATTCAAAAAAATTTTGGTCTGTTTCCGAAGGGTTTTATGATGGTTTTTCTACCATTAAACTTATAATCCAGACTCCAGCACTCCAGTCATTACCTTGGGCATCTCAAATCCTTGGCATACGAATCTCTACATAAATCATAGCCTCTTGCCAAAACTTTTGCACAAATGTCTTGCTTTCTCTTGTAATGACTTATCACACACTTTATTTCTGTTAATCAAGGAGTTCATCAGGATACTGTTGTAAAATATTTCTTCTCCTCACAGCATTGATATCTTCAAACAGACAAACAATCTTATGCAACATCTAAATAAGGATAGTATGCAAGTCTTTTGCTAATGCTGAAAAGCCATGACACACTGAAATGTCATTTAGTGGAACACTGCAGTGGCTCGTCTTCATTCAAAGGACAGGAACAGCGATAGGCTACTGGCACTTTATGTTTTCCACGCTGAAACTTCAATTGTGCACACTAAATTTGATGTTGCAAATCATGAGCGATCTCTTTATTTACAAGATAAGTTCCAATTTCTTTTAATCCCAGGCCGAAATATTTTACAGAGTTGATGTACTTATCCAGCATGCCATGAAATTATTGTTTCTCTATGCAATGTTCTACTGATAGTTTGGGGTCAGTCCTTCTAGCTTGCTTTGCAAAAGCTCTATCATTACTGCAACCTCGAGGTATCTTTGACTCTACGAGATATTAAATTTTGTCTGCTTTTTCAGCAACACGTAGGATTGAAAACTAAGTTTTATATATCACTATTGTCTTTGCAGAAATCTGCAAGCTCGAGGCTAAGACCCTGGATGGTTCATTTTACAATGTAATCTTTCCATTCAACTTACTGAATATGCAACATGCTGAGCAATTACACAGGTGAACGTGGACCAATAGCTTTGGCAGTGAAGTACTGAATGTGTCCCAAACAGCTAGTATGCAACTTCCGTAATAATTTCCTATTAAATTGGCTTGAGCAATCATCAAACTGGCACTTGTGTACTGTACATCCTTACAGGTTGCATTCTGGTGGGACGGGGTGGAAACAAAGCAGGCCACACTCTCCAAAGACTGTTGTCAGAAAGGAGCTCTTCCTAAACATTGCTCCTTTGTCAATCTTGCCCAGCCCTCTACAGCCCTTGCTGAGTTTGCTGCTGCATTGTTGCACCCCCCAACATCTGCTGCTCCCCTTCACCATCATTATCAAAGAAGGAATAATTCACCTCCTCACTCAGAGACATATGGCCATTAGCGGATTCAAAGATAGAGTTGCTGAGGTCAGCTGGCCATGATGCTGTATTCCTGCACATGAAGCCTCAATGCTCACAACAGACGTATCGGAAATTAGAATCCATACGGAGCTTTGAAGAGGTTAATTAATTTAATTACAAATGGTGTGAAGATTATACGATAGGATGCATGTTTTGGAGAAAGGTGCATTTAATGCACATCTCCAGGACCCTGAAACAATTGTGCAAGGCAGGCAAACAGGTTGACAATATTGTAAACATGAAGAAAATCAGATAGGTGAGAGCTTTAGACTAAATTCGTGTGAAACTGGACCCAAAGCTGATAATCGTTCTACTCAGCTCAAGTTTGTAGTTGGTGGGATTGGATGGAGTCAATGACAAGGAAGTAGAGAGTTTATGGCAAAACCCAAGTGGACAGCATCAGTCTTCGATAGTGGGGGTATTTAATGATGCCAATGCCATTTGATGTCAAAGGCTGATAGTTAGATTCTCCCTTGTTGGAGATGGTCACCATTTGGCCTTTACTCTCATTCTTCTTTGGCAAGGAAGATTAGTGCCAGATGCAAATTGTGCATGAAGTTGACACATTGTTTTTCTGCACAATGCCCCATGGCCTGCAAAAACACTGATTAATGTTTAATTTTACAGACAAGTGGTAGGATGGAACAGACGAAAAGCAGCTCAAATGCCTCCACAAGAGACCTGAAAGTCAGCATCTGAGGACTTCTGCATTGACGAACTCATCGTTCCAAATTACAGTCTAACATTCTTAATGTGCAGATTATTGCACAATGTGTGGAGTAATAACACTGAGTCACTCTTATTAAATAGCATCCAAATAACAACTGTAGTTACTTTAAGATACTCAAGTAAGCAAACTCAGAAGAGATTGAGCTTGGGTTTCATGAAGTATCATAAAGATTTGCAGGACAATGTTGAATGGTGACTCATCAAAAATATTTCAATGTTGGTTAAGAATAAAGTCAGTGGTTACAATTGTTTATACACTTTGATTTGTTACATTATATTACTGTATTGTAATCACTTAGTAGTAAAAATGTTACAAAGAGCGCAACATTTCACAACACAGTTGGCAGTTGAAGGATATGCAACATTTCAACAAGGAATTTGGACTTTGGATTTAGGACTGGGATCTGAAGTAATTTCTTCAGAGGGATGGGAATCTTTTAACTTCTCTACCCAACACAACTATGAAAGCTCAATTGTCGAGTACTGTACACTCACTCTTAGTTATATGCAGATATGCTACCCACAGATCAAAGTACTTGTGAGTTCAGCCCGAGTCTTTTTCCTGACTTACAGGTCCCAATGGATTGTGCGGTTTTCTTGTAATAGATAGGGGATTTTTATTATAGTGCTATCCATGTTATTGCGTTATCTTAGTGAATTCAGTGCTCCTATTCAGATAACAATGATTTGGTACATATTCAAACAGACTAATAGACTTTTGGACTCTAACGATCAAGGTATGTGGGAGTGGGATGAAAAGTGAAAGTAAAATCAAACATGAACCACGATCTCACTGAATGATAGAGCAGGAGTGCAAGATCTACTTCTACTCCTCATTTTAAGGTCATGATGTCAGATTATTCCCAGAGTAAAGAAACATATTTCTAACGCCTATTCGATGCACATCTCTTTACTGCGGTTGAAAAATTAACCTGTTTCTGTTGCACACAGTAAGATCACAATGGAGAAATTTAGCCAACCACAGCAATAACACTTAACAAATAAATCCCTCATTACAGCAATCATCTTCCTTGCCTCTTCAAAAATCAAATAATTGTAATATTAAATATCTGAAAAGTAACTTCTCACCAGAGCAAACTGCCCCAGAATAAACCAATGACTGTGAAATGGATCCAAGTTAGATTGTGAAGCACAAACCTTTTCCTTGAAAGTAGATTTATTCATATGATGCAAAACACATCTCTGCTTCCTTCCTGTCCCAAGTAATTTTCTTTCAAAACAAAATCAATCTGTTCTAACATGTTATGCTACACTGGAGACAGGTGGGACTTAAACCTGACCCAGAGGTAGGAGCACTACCACTGCATCAAATAACTCAATTTTATTAAGACACAGTCAACACGGATTTATGAAAAGTAAATTATTTATGCATGCTCAGTTCTTAATCAAACAATACCACCAACCATGTATCTTCAACATAATCAACAAACTATTAATAATGTGCCCTCACTCTGATACTTGATACCCCAAATGAGCCCCTCACTCATTGCTGAAACCAGGCAGGAAAATGTGCAGCCTCTGGCTAATCAGTAACATCCCTGCAGCAACAAGAAGACTTTGAATTGCCTCAGTAAGACCACTTGCTGCATCTTTCCCCAACTCTTCCACTCACCACTTCCCTACTGCCACTACTTCCCCTTCTGCTCACCATCATCTCATCCACCGTCTCCCTCTGTTCTGCTCACTTTGTTTTGGCAGAACTTACAGCTATGATGAGAGGTTTATTGAGGAATTCTGAAGGAATGAACATTTTAGTGAGGGGATTCAGTGGATAAGGTGGTTGGGGGTGGGTGAATTAGTGTTATGGTGAAGACCTTTTGGAGGCGTCAGTGCAGTAGCAGGGTCTCATTAAGTTAGTTTAGTATTGTGATGTGCATTAACTGAAAGGGGAGGATTCTGGGTAATCCAAGATGGAGGACGGGAAAAATTTCTGGCTGTAAGAGCTGCTTTTTTTTTGAGGTATGTTAGGTGTTGGAGGTATTTCCTCAAATTCCAGGAGCAGCAATTATTGTTTTATATGCTGTTGCATTGTTTTGGAACTTTGGGAAAAAAAAAGTCAAAAAAGCAGTTTAAAAGGACAATGGTGAGGACAGTGCAAGAGAGAGAGAGAGACACAGACACAGACAGAGAGACAGACAGAGAGACAGACAGAGAGACAGACAGACAGACAGACAGACAGACAGACAGAGAACCTGCACAGTTTACCGCCTTTGCTGTTTGAATTGGTGTATCGCTGGACATCGGAGTGCATCTGGGAAAATTAACAAACAGTGAAATTCACAACTAAATCTTGGAGGAACTGTTGGGTGAAGTTCACAACACAGAATCAGATAAGTTAATTGTTGTTTTAAGTCTGTCCAAGAGAAAGGCTGCATTAGTGAGTATAGAGGATTCTTTCTTGATTATATGTTTTTTGAGATAAGTCTCTTGATTAAACTTAAAATATAAGCCATAGCTATTAATTTAACCTGGGGCAGTGTTTGTAGAGGAGTAAGACAGTGTTATTTTCTGGGTCTGTAGATTGTGAAGGAGCAAAAAATGGCCTTTGCAGTGATGTGTACTTCTTGTCAGATGTGGGAGTTTAAAGAGAGTTTCAGGGTTACTGCGGATTATTTCTGCCATAAATGCTGTTGGAGGCGAATCTTGTCAGATCGAGTAGATCGAGTAGATCGGTTGGAGAGACAGATAGAAGCGATGAGGAATTTGCAACAGCAACAGTATGTGATGAATGGCAGTTATAGGAAGGGGGGAAAGTCTCAGATACAGTCACAGATGGGTTAACACCAGGAAGGGTAAGAGAAGTAGGCAGCTAGTGCAGGAGTCTTTTGTGGATATACCCATTTCAAACAAATATGCTGTTTTGGAAAATGCAGGGGGTGATGGATTCTCAGGGGAATGAAGCACGAACAGCCAAGTTTCTGGTGTTGAGACTGGCTCTAATGCAACGAGGGGGTACATCAGCTTCCAAGAGATCACTTGTGTTAGGGGATTCTGTAGTCAGAGGTACAGACAGACGTTTCTGTGGCCAGCAGAGAAAAAGCAGAATGGTGTATTGTTTCCCTGGTGCCAGGATCAAGGATGTCTCAGAGAGGGTGCAGAGTGTTCTCACGGGGGAGAGGGGCCAGCAAGAGGTCATTGTCCACATTGGAACCAACAACATTGGAAGGGAAAAGATTGAGACTCTGAAGGGATGTTACAGAGAGTTAGGCAGAAATTTAAAAAGGAGGTCCTCAAGTGTAGTTATATCTGGATTACTCCCAGTGCTACGAGCTAGTGAGGGCAGGAATAGGAGGATAGAGCAGATGAATGCATGGCTGAGGAGCTGGTGTATGGGAGAAGGATTCACATTTTTGGATCATTGGAATCTCTTTTGGGTAGAAGTGACCTGTACAAGAAGGACAGATTGCACCTAAATTGGAAGGGGACTAACATACAGGCAGGGAAATTTGCTAGAACTGCTTGGGAGGATTTAAACTAGTAAGGTGGGGGAGTGGGGCCCAGGGAGATAGTGTGGAAAGAGACGGGTACAGCCGAGAACAGAAGTGAGTCAAACAGTCAGGGCAGGCAGGGACAAAATAGGACTAATAAATTAAACTGCATTTATTTCAATGCAAAGGGCCTAACAGGGAAGGCAGATGAACTCAGGGTATGGTTAGGAACATGGGACTGGGATATCATAGCAATTACGGAAACATGACTCAAGGATGGGCAGGACGGGTAGCTTAATGTTCCAGGATACAACATTGTTTTTTTTGTCATTTTTATAAATGACTTAGACGCAGGCATAGGTGGATGGATTAGTAAATTTGCAGACGACACTAAAGTTGGTGGAGTAGTGGACAGTTTAGAAGAATGTTACAGGTTGCAGGGGGACTTGGATAAACTGCAGAATTGGGCTGAGAGGTGGCAAATGGAGTTTAATGTAGCTAAATGGGAGGTGATGCACTTTGGGAAGAATAACAGGAAGGCAGAGTACTGGGTCAATGGAAAGATTCTTGGTAGTGTGGATGTGCAGAGGGATTTTGGACTCCATGTACATAGATCCCTGAAAGTTGCCACCCAGGTGTATAGTGCTGTTAAGAAGACATACGGTGAGTTAGGTTTAATTGGTAGAGAGATCGAGTTCCGCAGCCGCAGTATTATGCTGCAACTATACAAAACGTTAGTGCGGCCACACTTGGAATGTTATGTACAGTTCTGGTCCCCATATTTCGGGAAGGATGTGGAAGCATTGGAAAAGGTGCAGAGGAGATTTACCAGGATGTTGCCTGGTCAGGAGGGAAGATCTTATGAGGAAAGGTTGAGAGACTTGAACCTTTTCTCATTGGCAAGAAGAAGGCTAAGAGGGGATTTGATAGAGACATACAAGATGATCAGAGGATTAGATAGGGTAGACAGTGAAAGCCTTTTTCCTAGGATGATGACGTCAGCATGTACGAGGGGGTATAACTACAAATTGAGGGGTGATAGATTTAAGACAGATGCCAGAGGCAGGTTCTTTACGTAGAGAGTGCTAAGGGCAGGGAATGCCCTACCTGCTAATGTAGTCAACTCAGTCACATTAGGGAGATTTAAACAATCCTTAGATAAGCACATGGATGATTTTGGGATAGTGTAGGGGGACGAGCTGAGAATACTTCACTGGTCGGCACAACATTGAGGGCCGAAGGGCCTGTTCTGCGCTGTATTGTTCTATGTTCCAAATGCTACAGGAAGGATAGAAAGGGAGGCAAGAGAGGAGGGGGAGTGGCATTTTTGATAAGGGATAGCATTACAGCTGAGCTGAGGGAGGATATTCCCAGAAATACATCCAGGGAAGTTATTTGGGTGGAACTGAGAAATAAGAAAGGGATGATCACCTTATTGGGATTGTATTATAGACCCCCTAATAGTCAGAGGGAAATTGAGAAACAAACTTGTAAGGAGATCACAGCTATCAATAAGAATAATAGGGTAGTTATGGTCAGGGATTTTAACTTTCTAAACATTGACTGGGACTGCCATAGTGTTAAAGGTTTAGATGAAGAGGAATTTCTTAAGTGTGTACAAGACAATTTTCTGATTCAGTATGTGGATGTACCAACTACAGAAGGTGCAAAACTTGACCTACTCTTGGGAAATAAGGCAGGGCAGGTGACTGAGGTGTCAGTGGGGGAGCACTTTGGGGCCAGCGACCATAATTCTATTTGTTTTAAAATAGTGATGGCAAAGGACAGACCAGATCTAAAAGTTGAAGTTCTAAATTGGAGAAAGGCCAATTTTGACGGTATTAGGCAAGAACTTTCAAAAGCTGATTGGAGGCAGATGTTCGCAGATAAAGGGACGGCTGGAAAATGGGACACCTTCAGAAATGAGATAACAAGAATCCAGAGAAAGTATATTCCTGTCAGAGTGAAAGGGAAGGCTGGTAGGTATAGGGAATGCTGGATGACTAAAGAAATTGAGGGTTTGGTTAAGAAAAAGAAGGAAGCATATGTCAGGTATAGACAGGATAGATCGAGTGAATCCTTAGAAGAGTATAAAGAAAATAGGAGTATACTTAAGAGGGAAATCAGGAGGGCAAAACAGGGACATGAGATAGCTTTGGCAAATAGAATTAAGGAGAATCCAAAGGGTTTTTACAAATATATTAAGGACAAAAGGGTAACTAGGGAGAGAATAGTGCCCCTCAAAGATCAGCAAGGCATCCTTTGTGTGGAGCCACAGAAAACGGGGGAGATACTAAATGAATATTTTGCATCAGTATTTACTGTGGAAAAGTATAAGAAAGATATAGACTGTAGGGAAATAGATGGTGACATCTTACAAAATGTCCAGATTACAGAGGAGGAAGTGCTGGATGTCTTGAAACGGTTAAAGGTGGATAAATCCCCAGGATCTGATCAGGTATACCCGAGAACTCTGTGGGAAGCTACAGAAGTGATTGCTGGGCCTCTTGCTGAGATATTTGTATCATCGATAGTCACAGGTGAGGTCCCAGAAGACTGGAGGTTGGCAAACATGGTAACACTGTTTAAGAAGAGCGGTAAAGACAAGCCAGGAAACTATAGACCGGTGAGCCTGACCTCGGTGGTGGGCAAGTTGTTGGAGGGAATCCTGAGGGACAGGATGTACATGTATTTGGAAAGGCAAGGATTGATTCGGGAGAGTCAACATGGTTTTGTGCGTGGGAAATCATGTCTCAGAAACTTGATTGAGTTTTTTGAAGAAGTAACAAAGAAGTTTGATGAGGGCAGAGCAGTAGATGTGATCTCTATGGACTTCAGTAAGGCATTCGACAAGGTTCCCCATGGGAGACTGATTAGCAAGGTTAGATCTCATGGAATACAGGGAGAACTAGTCATTTGGATACATAACTGGCGCAAAAGGTAGAAGACAGAGGGTGGTGGTGGAGGGTTGTTTTCCAGATTGGAGGCCTGTGACCAGTGGAGTGCCACAAGGATCGGTGCTGGGTCCTCTACTTTTTGTCATTTACATAAATGATTTGGATGCAAGCATAAGAGGTATAGTTAGTAAGTTTGCAGATGACACCAAAATTGGAGGTGTAGTGGATAGCAAAGAGGGTTACCTCAGATTATAACAGGATCTGGACCAAATGGGCCAATGGGCTGAGAAGTGGCAGATGGAGTTTAATACAGATAAATGTGAGGTGCTGCATTTTGGGAAAGCAAATCTTAGCAGGACTTATACACTTAATGGTAAGGTCCTAGGGAGTGTTGCTGAACAAAGAGACCTTGGAGTGCAAGTTCATAGCTCCTTGAAAGTGGAGTCGCAGGTGGATAGGATAGTGAAGGCGGCGTTTGGTATGCTTTCCTTTATTGGTCAGAGTATTGAGTACAGGAGTTGGGAGGTCATGTTGCGGCTGTACAGGACATTGGTTAGGCCACTGTTGGAATATTGCTTGCAATTCTGGTCTCCTTCATATCGGAAAGATGTTGTGAAACTTGAAAGAGTTCAGAAAAGATTTCCAAGGATTTTGCCAGGGTTGGAGGATTTGAGCTACAGGGAGAGGCTGAACAGGCTGGGTTGTTTTCCCTGGAGCGTTGGAGGCTGAGGGATGACCTTATAGAGGTTAACAAAATTATGAGGGACACGGATCGGGTAAATAGACAAAACCTTTTCCGTGGGGTCGGAGAGTCCAGAACTAGAGGGCATAGGTTTAGGGTGAGAGGGGAAAGATATAAAAGAGACCTAAGGGGCAACTTTTTCACGCAGAGGGTGGTACGTGTATGGAATGAGCTGCCAGAGGATGTGGTGGAGGCTAGTACAATTGCAACATTTAAGAGGCATTTGGATAGGTATATGAATAGGAAGGGTTTGGAGGGATATGGGCGGGGTGCTGGCAGGTGGGACTAGATTGGGTTGGGATAACTGGTCGGCATGAACAGGTTGGACCGAACGGTCAGTTTCCATGCTGTACAGCTCTATGACTCTATGATTACATTTAAAAACTTTAATAAATTGTTGTGACTAACTGGAAGATACTGATCATCTAGGTATTTTGCAAACCCCTCAATTTTCTCATGTATTTTCCTGACAATTAAGTTGTTTGATAATTTAACCTGCGAATTAAGCTACACAGGGGCGGCAATATTTTTCCCTAAACCTATGTTTTCTAGAGTATGTTTTTTGGCAGCATTGAATTGCAGGTATCTTGCAACATTTGCCTAAGCTAAAAATCAGGAAAGTGATACAATACTTGATATGTACTCTTACTGAGATCAGATAACTCAACACAATACCCAATATCATAGTTTTGGACAGGATTACAACCATGTGATTCGTTAGATTTTCTACAACAAAAGTTAGCTTTAACGATAGTTCACACCTAACTCAAAACCCAAAATTTTAATTATCTAATCATGCTGCACTTAATGACAAATACTAACTCCATTCTGATTATTTACAGCTAAAAGAAGAAAAGTAGGCTTCTCAATTACAACATGGTCTACTTAAACTCCAACATGAGCAAATTTGGAATGAAATGGTGCTTCGGGTTAATTCTTTTATCAGCTATCTTCATATTTGTAGAAATTATCAAACATCCAAATTGCTTTAAGAATTATATTGTGCAAAGGAACAGCACCAACGTGGTTTTTCATAATTGTAGTGGATACTGTCCTGCAATAATAAATGGTGATGAGGAAGCATGCCAACTTGGAAACCATTGTCAAAAGCAGGACGAGCCAGAAACATTTCACATTCAAGACCCAGTCAACTGCATCAGATTCAAAGAAGAATATCACTTCATAACAGGTTCACTGTCAGAAGAAGAAGCCAGCTATCCCTTGGCTTATATTATCACAATTCACAAAGAGTTTGAAATGTTTGTAAAACTTCTGCGAGCAATTTATAACCCAGACAATGTTTATTGCATTCATGTTGACCAAAAGTCACCAGAAGATTACAAAAGAAAAGTGAAGAAATTGACTGACTGCTTTGAAAATATCTTTGTAGCTTCAAAAATGGAACATGTTGTTTATGCTGGTTTTTCACGCCTGCAAGCAGACATAAATTGTATGAAAGATCTTGTAACCTCAAAGGTTAAGTGGAAGCATGTCATCAATCTCTGTGGACAAGATTTCCCAATTAAAACAAACAGGGAAATCATTTTGCACATTAAAAGTAAATGGCAGGGCAAGAATATTACACCAGGAATACAACAACCACCAAATATGAAATACAGGACAGAGTACAGCTACAAAGAGCACATCAATAATGCTGAAGCTTATGTTTATCGACTTAACAAAAAGAAAGCCAAACTACCTCTGGATATCTCTATTTATTTTGGAACGGCATACTATGCACTCACAAGAAACTTTGTGCAATTCATATTGGAAGACACACGTGCCAAAGCTCTTCTCGAGTGGTCGCGGGATACATACAGCCCTGATGAGCATTTCTGGGTGACAATGAATCGTTTAAAGGGTGAGCTCGAAAAAGGTCAATGAGGTTATTTGCTGGTTAGACACAGGTGAAAGGTTTTTCATGGTTAATGGAGTTTAATATGATAGGGTTGGTTTCAGAAACAAACACTGCAGGCTCCATTTCACAGTATGAAAAAAATCATGAAGAATAGCATGCCCAGTTCACAGTCTGTGTGTTCAGTCTGTAATTGGGGGGGCACATTGTTCTCTGGTCTGTATAAAGGTGACTAGGCAAATTGGTCATGGAACAAAATGATACAAATCAACACAAATAAATAAATAAAATGTATAGAACAAGATGCCCAGAGATGTATTTCCAAATTTAAACTGGAAAGAAAATGCTGTGCATTGTGATTTTACTCGGCATACACATTATAACTTGTAACATAACTAAATTATGTGTACACTGTGCTCAAAGTGAACAGGTGCTCTTTTTTCAGAAGACACCCTCAAGTAGATGAATACTGAAGAATTTTAAAAATATATTTCCTACATTCTCTGATATATCAACCTGTAGCTTGTATTATTATAAGAACTAGATTGGCATTCATTTTATTTGGAATTATTTTAGTCAGTGCAAGAAACTGTAAATATGGTTCATCATTTACATAATGATATGAGCACCAATTGTCACAAGAGCATGGCTGACCATAAAATATGCCTTTGAAATCCATGATATTTCCGCTTCATAAATTCCAAATGAGCATGGTCAAATTAATTGATTTAGAATTTAATTGAAATACTCCATAACTGGTTCAATAATTCAAAAGGTAAAATTTGGTGGGCGGCACGGTGGCACTGTGGTTAGCACTGTTGCCTCACAGCGCCAGAGACCTGGGTTCAATTCCCGCCTCAGGCGACTGTGTGGAGTTTGCACGTTCTCCCTGTGTCTGCGTGGGTTTCCTCCGGGTGCTCCGGTTTCCTCCCACAGTCCAAAGATGTGCAGGGTCAGGTGAATTGGCCATGCTAAATTGCCCGTAGTGTTAGGTATAGGGGTAAATGTAGGGTTATGGGTGGGTTGCGCTTCGGCGGGTCGGTGTGGACTTGTTGGGCCAAAGGGCCTGTTTCCACACTGTAATGTAATCTAATCTAATCTAATTGAGATGAATTCTGAAGTGGTAATTGCAAAAAGTCACAACTTTGAATTATTTGGATTTTTTTTTAAGGACTGTAGTAATAATGATTTTTTAAAGCAACCCATTTGAGTAGACTTTTTGCACTTTTGGACTTGATAGCTATCCCATTTTTGTGATCAGCAGAAAGTAGCACCAAACACTATAACCTCCCACCAGTGTCAATAAGTGCCTCTCCAAGTTCTATCAACAAATGAGTTGAAATTTGAACCCTAGCCTGGTCCTCTGGAATAGTAGCACAATAACATGCTTACTATATCATTGACTACATTTCTCATAGTTTCAATCAGGATTCAAACTTACGTAGAGAAACACCAAAAGATTTCAAATCCATTACCTTAACCACTCATTCACAGCTACATGTCTTATTTAAATTCCACCATGATGGGTTTCAAACACACATTCCCAATGCCTGGTCATTTGCAATTGAAACTGACAGTCCTTTAAAAGGGACTCCATGGCTGAAACAAAAACTTCAAAGGAAATTAAATTAAAATGTAATTCCTGAGGCTAGTGATGATCTCCAGCTACTGCATCAACTCACTGATCACAGAAGGTTTCAACTACAATGACAACACCATGTGCTGCCTCTCCAAAGCCAACCCGGGCATACATGTAACCATAACAAAAGGGCGATAAGTCAGGTCATGCTGAAACAATTATCTAATGAGTATCCATAACTTGCAACCACTTAAACTTAACTTATACAACTCATTACTCTCTCCCCCAGCCACCACATCCAACAGCCCCAATAACTTAGGAATAAATGTTCTCTTCAAGTTGTTCAGACATTTTAAGGTAGTATGGTACTGTATATAAGAAAATGTTTATCATTCATTTCTCTTTCCAGATGCACCTGGTGCAACCCCAGACTGTACATGGGAAGGCAACGTAAGGGCTATAAAATGGGCACCCAATGCAGGACCATCACCTGTTAACTGTAATGGTAAGCAGTAGAGAATATTTAATCCTACAGTTGAGGATCCTTCACCCTCACTGAACTGTATTTTAATAATGCAAACATACTCAAAATAAAAATCAATAAGTGACTCCTGCATCAGAAAACTCAGTTTTCCCTAAGGCACGGGGTTACCAATTTTGGTGCCCCCAATCACAGCGCCAGAGACCCGGGTTCAATTCCCGCCTCAGGGACTGTGTTGAGTTTGCACATTCTCCCCATCTCTGCGTGGGTTTCCTCCGGGTGCTCCGGTTTCCTCCCACAGTTCAAAGATGTGCAGTTTAGGTAAATTGGCCATGCTAAATTGCCTGTACTGTTAGGTGCAGGGTAAATGTAGGGGAATGGGTCTGGGTGGGTTGCAGTTCGGCAGGTTGGTTGGGCCGAAGGGCCTGTTTCCACACTGTAAGTAATCTAAAACACACTCCAAAAGCAGAGGCTAATGTTCTGGAGCGCAGGGTTTGAAACCCATTATTGCAGAATCGGAAATCTTCAGCTATTGGAGATCACGTAACCACTGCTGATTGTCATAAATATTGATCTGGTTCATTAATTCCTTTAGTGAAGGAGGTTTCCTGGCCTAACCTCATCTAACCGTGCAATCCACGGTAGCTCAGTGGTTAGCACTGCTGCCTCACAGCGCCTGAGATCAGAGTTCTATTCCAGCCTCAGGCGACTGTCTGCGTAAAGTTTGCACATTCTCCCAGTGTCTCTGTGGGTTTCCTCAGAGTGCTCCGGTCTCCTCCCACAATCCAGAGATGTGCAGGTTAGATAAACTGGTCATGCTAAATTGCCTATAGTGTTCTGGAATGTGTAGGTTAGGTACGTTAGTCAGGGAAAATGTAGAATAGTAGGGTAGGGGAATGAGTCTGGGTGGGTTACTCCTTGGAGGGCTGGTGTGGACTTGTTAGGTTGAATGGGCTGTTTCCACACTGTAGGGATTCTATGATTCTAACCTACATGTGACTCCACACCCACTACAATGTGTTTGGTTCTTAACTGCCCTGTGGACAATTAAGGATGGGCAATAAACACTGGCTTCCACTGTGTTGTATATTTTCTCCGTGTCTGCGTGGGTTTCCTCAGACAGTCTAAAGATGTGCAGGTTAGGTAGATTAGCCATGGAAAATGCAGGGTAGCAGTGTGGGCCTGAGTGGGATGCTCTTCAGAGGGTCAGTGTGGACTAGATGGATCAAATGGCCTGCTTCTACATTGTCAGGGTTCTAGCCAGTGACATCCAAATCTCGTTAATGAACTAATTTTAAAAAGGTATTTTCCAACCCTTTTTTTTTGGCTTTAGCAAACTTATTAAGTGGAATGTGGCCTGTGGTCAGTCATGGTTCTTTTAGACTCAAGAAAGGAAGATGCTTTTAAAGTCCTAATTTCTCCCCTCTTTGGCAAACAGCATTGGCTCGTAATGAGGACAAGAGTTCCACCCTTGGTAACTCGGGCAAATAAAAGTAGAGGCAGTGAATATCAAGCTACGTGATGATTTGATCGTATCACAACAAACATATATTGCAGTTTAAAACAAAAACACAGCATCTCAACGTGATCTTGATGACTGTCCCGCTCAATGAACTAAAAATACAACAAACCAGGTTTGAATGCCAACAGACCAACCCCATTTTGCATCACAGCTGCTAAGCCAATTGAAGCAAACTGACAGAGCACATTGTGCAACATTCTCTAATGCAGGAGAACTGTAGCTAGAAATAAGGCATTACACGTGGGTTTACACAAAACTCAAGATACCTGTTTCAAATCATTACCTTTGTTGTAATGTGTTCATGTCAGTATTTTAATAACAGATGCTTTTATTTTCCAGGACATTACGTCCACGACATTTGTGTGTATGGCCTCAAAGATTTAAAATGGATTGTTGAACAACAAGATATGTTTGCCAATAAATTTGAAATGTCGTCCCCTCTGACTGTTAAGTGTATCGAGAAATGGCATAGGAATCGCACACTTAGCCAAGCTTCAGGAACTATACAGCCACACTGGTACTTCGAGGATTAAGAATATTTTGATATGAGGATTAAGATTTAAGCAAGAAGGAAGATTTGACTAAAAGCAGTTAATATAATTCTAAATTAATCTCGGAATTCTGGAACTGGTTCTCTGGTGTCTACCATAAGCTTTTAGATTGCTAAAGAATTTTAGGAGATAGTTGTTGATGTACATGGGTGCAATGAAGAATAAACAAAACTGGATGAATGACTATTTAATTCCTAATGAATCATAGAAGGTATATATTATTTACATCTATATAAATTGCTTGCCTCTTGACACCACTTAGGTAATTTAGTTTGTGGAAAATATCACTTGATTGACAACTGCACTGCATCAGTATGAAACAACTAATTTAATTTATTTTGTCATATGTTTGAGATAGTTGCCTTTCCAGTCTACTTGAAGACAGCTTAGCCATTTCTCAAACTAGGGGCTAGTGTTACTGAAAAACAGGACACTCATTTAAAATTGAGATGCCAAAAAAATGCCTGCTCCCAGAGGGTGGTCAAGTCTGAAATTCTCAACCCCAAAGAATTGTGGAGGCTAAGTCATTGAAAATATTTAAAGAGAATGTAGGTAGACTTTTGAATTAGAAGAGTGAAAAGCTATGAAGAGCTGACACAAAAGAGGAATTGAGGTCTCAGGCAGAAAGACATGACTTTACAGAATGGTGGGGCAAGTGTGAGAGCTGAATTGTCTACTCCTGATGCTATTTTGTATGTTTGTATATATTCTGATGAAAGATTAGATTAGCTAGTGTCGTTTTCTTTCATGCAACAAAGGTTGAGACAGGACCTAACGGAACTGTGTAAGATAATGAGGGGAACAGATAGTTTGGGGGATAGAAACACACTTTTTCCATTAGAAGAGTTTGTCAATAACCAAGGGCCAAAGACTTAAGGCAGGAGGTAAAGGCTAAGAAAGGAGTTGAGGAGAAACGTTTTGACCCAGAGGGTGGAGGATGTCTGGAACTAATTGCCTGGAGTCAGAACCTTTTAACTTTGGAGTAATATTTAGATATTCACTTGTGTTGTAATAGCCCCCAGAGCTATGGGGAAAAGCTGGAA
Organism: Chiloscyllium plagiosum; assembly: GCF_037043375.1. NCBI lineage: Eukaryota > Metazoa > Chordata > Chondrichthyes > Orectolobiformes > Hemiscylliidae > Chiloscyllium > Chiloscyllium plagiosum. The sequence goes on along the minus strand of NW_028270153.1, from coordinate 71,021,500 downwards.
AATAGACTTAGCGTAGTCAGATCTTTGCTGACATGATAGGCCAAATAACTGCCTCCTGAGCTGTAAATGTGTATGAGGCTAAATCTCGTAATCAAAAATACATGCTCTCTCTACCTCAAATTACCATGGAAAAGCAATCTTTGTCAACATTAAGATAGTTTTTGTAATACAGGCAAGCCATTATTTTCTGTTTTATAAGAATGTCATCATGTACACTGAATCAGGTATGAATACTCATTTATATGTGTGACTTTAATAAAATTGTTGATTGTACAGAAAATTAAACTCTCTGTATTGGTAATGTTAAATCTCCAATTGCTAAATGTAAATGCTGAATTGATAATAAAGTAATTACAGAGTTCTATAAAAAAGATTTCCAGAATCCCTTAATTCTATGTCTGGTTTCAGCTTATGTTATTTGAATTCTGATTTCCAAATTCAAGAGCTGTGGATTCAAGGTACATTCCAGGATTTGAGCATAACATGTAGGCTGACAGTCATCGAATCCCCAAGTGTGAAAACAGGCCACTCAGACCACTGAGTCCACACCAACCCTTCGGAGAACAGCCTATCCAGACCCAATCCTTACCCTATCCCTGTAACCCTGTAATTCCCACAACTAATCCACCTAGCCTGCACATACCTGAACACTATGGGCAATACAGCATGGTCACCTAATCTGCACATCTTTGGACTGTTGGAGGAAACTGAAACACCGGGAGGAAATCCACACAGACACAGGGAGATTGTGCAAACGCAGGGGTGGAATCAAACTCGGGTCCCTGGCACTGCGAGGCAGCAGTGCTAACCACTGAGCCACCATGCCACCCAGTCACTGCAGTATTGCAGATGTTTTGAAGGCAGCTGTTAATTCATTCTGAAGCCAATCTTTTACTTAATACAAGAGTAACTTACAAAATACAAAGGTCTGCCATAACATGCATCCATTGCCTCAAAAGCCTCTTTACATATATACTCAAGACACTGAGTCATAAAGTCATAGAAATGTACAGCACAGAAACAGACTCTTCAGTCCAACTCGTCCATGCCGACCAGATATCCTAACCTAATGTACTCCCATTTGCCAGCACTTGGCCCATATCCCTCAAAATGCTTCATATTCATATACCCATCCAGATGACTTTTACATGCTGCAATTGTACCAGCCTCTACTACTTCCTCTGGCAGCTCATTCCATACATGCATCATCCTTTGTGTGAAAAAGTTAGGTCCCTTTTATATCTTTCCCCTCTCACGCTAAACCTATGCCCTCTTGTTCTGGACTCCCCCACCCCAGGGAAAACACCTTGTCTATTCATCATATCCATGACACTCATGATTTTATAAACCCCTCAGCCTCCGATGCCAAAGGGAAAACTGCTCAAGCCTATCCAGCCTCTTCAACCCTGGTAACATCCTTGTAAATCTTTTCTGAACCCTTTCAAGTTTCACAACATCCTTCCTGTAGGTAGGAGAATTGCATACAATATTCCAAAAGTGGCCATACCAATGACCTGTAGAGTCACAACGTGACCTCCCAACTCCTATACTCAATGCTCTGACCAATAAAGGAAAGCATACCAAATGCCTTCTTTACTATTCTGTCTATCTGTTACTCCACTTTTAAGGAACTATGAACCTGCAGTCCAAGGTCTCTTTGTTCAGCAACACTCCTCAGGATGTTACCATTAAGTTATAAGTCCTGTTCTGATTTGCTTTGCCAAAATGCAGCACTTCACATTTATCTAAATTAAACTCCACCTGCCACTCCTCAGCCCATTGGCCCATCTGATCAAGATCTCTTTGTAATCTGAGCTAACCTTCTTCACTGTCCACTGCACCTCCAATTTTGGTGTTAACTGCAAACGTACTAACTATAGCTTCTATGCTCACATCCAAATCATTTATATAAATGACGGAAAGCAGTGGACCCAGCACCAATCCTTGTAGCACACCATTGGTCACAGGCCTCCGATCTGAAAAACAACCCTTCATCACCACCCTGTCTTCTACCTTTGAACCATCAATACCTTCCAACTGGAAGGTAAAACAGTGAAGTCATCATAGTCTCATATCTGTTCTCTCATTAGAGAGGGAAGATTGATGATGGGTTCACCTGAGGGTTGCAGAGTTGAGCAGAGTCCTGAATAGTGTGGGAATTTAATCCATGCTGTTGGCATTACTCTATCACAGAACAGCCATCCAGCAACTAAGCTAACCGACAAATGAGTGCATAACCTTAATAATACAACCAACAGCCAACTAATAGATGATCTTCACTTTAAAATAAAATTTTATAACAAATAATATTTCAAAAGAAATTTAAAACAAAGAAAAATGTAATACTCCATATGACGTATCATAATAAAAAGAGCCCCCTTCTAGAATCTCCAATAATACAAGCAATCCGTTTTGTAAAGTAGTCCAAAATTCGTCACTTCTATTGACCCATATTATCTTGAGATTTATTGTCTAAGATCTCTTTTACACTAGCAAGTTAATGAAGAAGCTTTCTTCAATTCCACTTTTCCTTAATGTACAATATTTCTCGGGAATATTTAATCGATGAACTATTCTCATGGAGCTGCTTGCACAAAATTTTCAGTAAAATAATTGATAATTAAAATTCCATACCAATTAATTCTGCAAATGTCAGCATTTCTGCAGCTAAAGTACTTTAGACCACTTTTTATTTCAAGAGCTTCTCAAGTAAAGAGACAACATATATTTGATCCAAAAGGGTATCTTTTTTGTATACGTTAGTTAAGACTAAAAGTTAATCCACGTGCAGTGCTTTACCACAATCAAGCAATTTACATGAAAGAACTAAATGAAGAATTTCCAAGTTGAATTTCTGCAATCATCCATACAGTACATGATATATATTCCTCTATGAAACGACTGTCCATTTTTCAAAATCTATCAAAAGTTGCATAGGCAACTAATAAATCTTGTTTTTCAATTTTATCCTTGAAGTTAAACGATCCAAAAGTTAATTAGTATCCAAGAAAAATATTTTGTTTTTGATTTGGCTTTCATTTGGAGCAGTGTCTTTTCTTCAAAAGGACACAACCTGCCTCTACACATCCAGCTATTTTTTTCAAATGGCAGGAAAGTTTGGATTCAGAGAATGTTAATGGATAACCATCCTGACAATCTACATTTGATTTCTGTCGCTCTTCACAAAACTCAGATTATTCAGTTTACAATCTATCTGCAAATAAATAATCTTGGCTTTCAATTTTTACAATGAGGCAACCTTCCTCCACCACCACATTCACTTATTCTGAAGCCAGGTGGTGAGGTAGGAAAGCAGAGTCTGCCTCCTCTTGAACCAACACTTGGTCACAGAAGTCACTTTTCATGTACTCAAGATACTTAATCAATCAATACACTCCACCTATATATCTTTAAGCTCATCATTACAATTATTTACATACTTCTAACAAGAGATCAAGATCATTCTTCCAGTCTCTATCCATAATTCATCAATGAACAATATTAAAACAGATTAATTAGTCTTTTGTGTTACTATTATGGGATCTATGAACAAATAGATGGGATCTATGAACAAATTGGCTATGTTTTGCTTACATAAACCAATAACAACATCAATAAATAATAATTGGCCCTGACAGCAGATAAGGAATTCCAAAATTCAGATGAGCATCAGAATGTTATACTTACTGCACAAACTACCTTGAACAACGATATTACTATAAACATTAAATAGAATGGTGTTTAAAAATCCAGCAACTGTGTTTTAGTCATTAGTCACGTCTAATGAGAGTAAAAAAGGAGAAACAGCTCCTTAATGTACATTACTATTACCAAATTTACAAATGACAAAAATAGGTGGTAAGTGGTCAGGATGACAGTCTGCAGAAGGATATAGACAAGTGATTGGGCAAAAGCTTGGCAGATGGAATATAATGGAGGAAAATGTAAGATTATGCACTTTGGCTGGAAGAATAAAAGAGCTGAACATTATTTAAATAGCAAGATTGTAGATAGCTGCAGCACAGAGGCATTTGAGATTCCTTGCATATGACCCACAAAATGTTAGCATTCAAAATCCATGGATAATAAGAGAAGGCAAATAGAATGTTGGTCTTTTGGCAGAGGGAATGAAATATAAAAGTAGACAGTCCAAAGACTCAAAATGTTAAATAAACATCGAAAGAACTATAGATACTGTAAATCAGCAACAAAAAGAGAAGTTGCTGGAAAAGCTCAGCAGGTCTGGCATCATTTGTGAAGAGAAATCAAAGCCAATGTTTAGGGTCTACTGACCTTTCCTCAGAACTGATGGTAGCTAGGAGAATGTTGGTTTATATGCAGAAGATAGGGTAGTGGTGGTAATGGTTAAGTAGTAGGTGATAAGGTGATAAAACCCAATGAGAAAGCAGTTGGACAGACAAAGAAGTTGACAACAATCTTGGGGAGGGTGAATACATGTTAATGGAGACTGTATGATAAGGCCTGGCATTTTTGTAGGGGAGTTCAGGCCCTAAAATTATTGAAAGCAATATAGAGTCCGGAGAGCAACAGGGTCCCAGGTTCTTCCAGCTTGCGCTGAGCTTTGCTGCAGCACTGCAGCAGGCCTGAGACAGAGATGTTGGCCAGGGAACAGGGTGATGTATTGAAATGGCAGGCAACTGGAAACTCGGGGTGTATTTTGTGGGCAGATGCAAATGTTCTGCAAAGCAGTCACCCAGACTACGCTTCATTTCCCCAATGTAGAGGAGACCACATTGTGAGCAGCGAATACAGCAGTCTAGATTGTGAGCAGCACAGGTAAAGTGCTGTTTCACTTGCAAGGTATGTTTGGGCCCTTGGATACTGAGGAGAGAGGTTGTAAATGAGCAGATGTTACACCTTCAGCCATTGCAGGGGAAGGTGTTGTAGGACTGAGGGGGTTGTTGGGGATGAAGGAAGAGTGGACCAGGGTGTCCGAGAGGGAACTGTCCCTGTGGAAGGCAGACAAGGGAGGGGAGGGGAATGGGTGTCTGGTGATGACATCTCGCTGAAGGTGACAGAAACCCCAGCTGATGATCTTCTGGATGTGGATGCTGGTGGGACAGTAGGTAATGATCAGGGGAATCCTACTGCTGTTGCAGGAGGCAAGAGAGGAGATAAGGGTGGAAGTGCGAGAGATGGGTCAGACCCGGTTGAGGGCCCTGTCAACAACGGTGCTAGAGAATCCTCGATTGAGGAAGCAGGTGGACATTTCAGAGACTCCCTTATTGAAGTTGGCCTCATTAGAGCATATGAGACAGAGACAGAGGAACTGGGAGAATGGAATGGAGCTTTCAGAGGAAACAGGGTTACCTTCTCCCTCTTCAGTATCCAAGGCCCAAACATGGCTTCCAGGTGAAGCAGCACTTTACCTGCACTTCTCACAATCTAGACTACTACATTCGCTGCTCACAATGTGGTCTCCTCGATACTGGGGACACTTTAACACACCAGCCTGTCCCATTGCCAACATTTCTGTCTCAGGCTTGCTGCAGTGCTCCAGCGAAGCTCAGCGCACGCTGGAAGAACAACATTGCATATTCCCCCTGGGGCCACTGCAGCCCTTCAAGTTCAATAACTTTAGGGCCTGAACACCCCCCCCTATGGGCAGTTGTCTGTGTGTAGTTTGCTCATTCTCCCAGTCTGTGCGGGTTTGCTCCGGGTACTTCGGCTTTCTCCCACGGTTCAAGGATGTGCGGGTTGGGTGGATTTGCTGTGCTGAGTTGCCTGTAGCGCCCAGGAATGTGCGGGCTGGGTGGACCATCCATGGAAAAAGCAGGTATGGTGTAGGTGGATGGAATGCTCTTCGGAGGGTCGGTGTGGACTTGGTGGGCCGAATGGCCTGCTCCCACATTGAAGGGATTCTATGAGTTGATTACTATCAAGATATGACAGTAGACAAAAGGCTAAAATCCAAATTAAGTTAGGAAGTGAACTCAGTAGAGATTTATTATCGCGGTAGTGGTTGAATTTACACAACTTGTCAGCTAAAACAATCTATACGATCTAAATAATTGCTATTTAGAAGACTGCAGCCAATGCTGTTCAAGAATAATACTGACAGCATGACAAGATGTTATTTTTCTTTCGAATTGGCTCCCCTCTCATTAATGCCTTTGGTTGGCCACAAAACTTTTTTATTCTTTTTAGCTTTCAGCTTTACAACACTTCAGTTAAAATGCAATTTGCTAATTCAAGTATAAAGGAGTGAATTAAGATTGAGTGAAAGAGGAAATTTATTGATCTAAACCCAGAGAGAAATAACTAAATATGACCTCAAACTCAAAAAAGGGGGGGGGGGGGGGGGAGGTCCAGTACAAAAAAGAAGAGACTAGGATGTAATTTGAAAAGTCCTTGGAATCTTTGAAATGTCAACTTTAACCTGAGATAATGGGTATTTAATTGATGACTTAAAACCTCAGCACCAGCAAAAATTTGTGGATACAAGAGTTTTTGGCGAATGGGTGCTTCTTTGATTTTCTTTTCATTGATGTTATGTTTGAAAGGCTGGGAGGAGAAAAAAAGAGCAGACATTCCAGTTCTGCTGTTACAAATTGATTTATTGTTCTCTCTACTGAAAAGCTGTTGCTTGAAATCGAGTTCACTTGTGTATTCCTATGTCTGTCTTCATTGATATTTCTCCTCCAACAAAAAACTAAATAACCTGCAGTTGGATCTTTTATCTTCCAACAAGATGAAAGAAAAATCAAACACAAATCTGCCATTTTGATGACATACTGGGTCTTGTTTATTGATGGTTTCAAGAAATTGGTTCAGTCTGGTCAGATAAGCACTGTAGCCATTTTAAGTCATTTTTTCCCCTTTTACCAGGTGATGGTAGTAAAGTATTGCGAATTAATTTTTTGCTGTCTTAACATGGAGGAAGACATCAAGTGTGCTTAAACCAAGGGAGGAGTCAAACAGAAGTTTAGAAAAAATGATATGTACAAGTTATTAATTTTTAGAATCCTTAATTTCATTGTGTATTTAATATAATCAAACCACTTAAATTTATACTCTATAGTAACTTGTAGCAAAATAATTGGGAAGTTTGAACATCTTGCTGTGAGTTCTAGTCCCTCTGGATCTCATGGATGATGTTATAGTTTCAAGCTGCAGAAGAAAGTTGGAATAGTGCGCACAATTCTGATCTCCTTCCTATCGGAAAGATGTTGTGAAACTTGATAGGGTTCAGAAAAGATTTAGGAGGATGTTGCCAGGGTTGAAGGATTTGAGCTATAGGGAGAGGGTGAATAGGCTGGGTCTGTTTTCCCTGGAGCATCGGAGGCTGAGGGGTGACCTTATAGAGATTTATAAAATCATGAGGGCATAGATAGGATAAATAGACAAAGTCTTTTCCTGGGGGGGGGAAAAGAGTCCAGAACTGGAGAACATAGATTTAGGGTGAGAGAGGAAAGGTATAAGAGAGACCTCAGGGGCAACTTTTTTACTCAGAGGGTGGTATGTGTATGGAATGAGCCGCCAGAGGAAGTGGTGGAGGCTGGTACAATTGCAACATTTAAAAAGGCATCTGGATGGATATAAGAATAGGAAGGGTTTGGAGGGATATGGGCTGGATACTGTCAGGTGGGACTAGATTGGGTTAGAATATCTGGTCGGCATGGACGAGTTGGACCGAAGGGTCTATTTCCGTGCTGTACATCTCTATGACTCTATAACCTAGCCCCCTACCACACAAACTGGGCCTTGTTATCACAGTCTGCCATTACATACTACCTCCTGTTAGCCACTAACAGTCTCCATTAATAGCTATTCGCCTTCCCACCCAGATAGTTATCGATTTCATTGTCTTATTACGAAATGGGGTAAACTCCTTTGATAATTTAAACCCGACACACAGAGAGGATTACTTCGCACCATAATCTGTTAAATTTTGAGAAGCAAAAAACTATCCCAGAGGTCACTATTGAAAGTAAAAATGAACAACTTTATTCTTAAGTCCAACAGAGAATACTAAAGCCAACTATTTACAACTCCTTTCTCTTCAACCTATCTTTTATCTCCCACTCTATAATACTGGTCCGAAAAAAAACCCTGATTAAGATTTACAAACAAAATTCAACTTTCAAAGCCATCCAGCTGTCGAACCTTCTCATTTTATTTTCCTCTGCAGATTTTCCTGACGTCTTTTCTTCAGTATTTCATACGTACAAGTATCTTTCAGAGCGCTATTCAACTAGCAGTCTATACTTGGTTTTCTTGGCATTTTCCCCCTAACGGCTCAAAATGTCCGATTTTATACCCCAAAACATCGGATCTTTCATTGGTTTGATGTTCTTCCAAACAGTAAACTGCAAATTTGACTGGATTTTAGTATCTGGGGCATAATTTAAACTGATTGGCAGAATTTGCATTTTGTTTTGTTCCATGGCAACACAACTCCAGCTATTTGTTTTGACCAAGTGGTAAATTTTTAAAATGTTCAGGACACACTGTACTTTCAGTCAGTCCTTGCTAGCTCCTCTCTCAAAAGGTACAGTACAGCTCTACGCCTTCATAATAGCCTATCCAACTGTTCTTCTCTCTCACTGGACAAGATCCATACCTATTGCTTACTCCTTACCCCTTCCCCCATCTTATCTTCTGCATGTTCAGATAACGGCCAAAATCGGTGAATGGCGAAAATAGTCTCTCTTACTCCACAACCACAAGAGCACGAGTTCGAGTTGGCAATAGAATCCCAAAATACAGTTCTTACGTATATTAAAATTCCATTACTATGGTGTTACATTGGTTCATCTTTCATACAGAAAAGTTTGAGAGGCTTCTGTCTTGGGAATCAGGAGATGGGTTAAGACATGTGCTAAGTGCTGGCTGCTACTTCTGATGGGATAAAGTGTGTCTATTCAGTCTTCTTGCATAATTAAGGGATGTTAGTCTTTTTGTCTTTTAAGTTAGCGAATGTTAATAAAAATACGAGGCCTATATGCTTTAAATAAGTTAGAAAGTATACCTGCATTAAACTGATTACCTGCAGCTGGGTTGAGAGATTGTTTATTACTTGCTGGCATGAATTTCATTCATTCATGCAATTTCACTTAAGCTCTATTTTGACAGTTGGTTTCTTCAAGGGATAATGGACTAGTTAAAAAGGTATTTAACAAGTACAGGCTAACTGGGGAAACTGTTTGGTGTTCTGTCATCCATTCAGGTCCATGAGACAGTTGGTAAGGGCTGATTTATATTATAATGTTTAATGGAGACTTGATGGGGATGGTATTGTTTACAATACTGAAACCTATTTGGAGGTGACAAGGCCTGATAAGGTGCAAAAAGTGCAGTTCAGGACAACCTCAATTACCCGAACGAGATGGGCGGGGAGTATTTTGTGCGGATAACTGATCTGATCATAAACAAAGGAAGCATTTACGGGACCTTGAGATCTTGTTTGGATAATCCGAAATGAAGGTAATTGATGTTTGGATAACTGAGGTTGTTTCATAAAGGGTTTGAAGGGTAGTTTTAAGTTTGGACTATCTTAAGACAGTAACATATACAGCAGAACCATGGTTTTATGAATGAATGAAACAGTGTTATAGTAGGGAGTTATGAATGAAAGAAAGAAATGAGAATGCAATGTTCGCTTGTGAGTAGGCTAGTAAAGTACTTATGAATGAATAGACATAAAATGCTTGTGAGTGGAAAATATAAACTGTTTGTAAGTGGATGGACTTAGAATACAATATCTCACAAGAGAAATCAACATTTTCCTAGTTACCATTAGTTCTGAGGAAGGGTCACTGGACCCAAAATATTAACTCAAAATGTTAATATGCTGTTTTTCTCTCTCCACAGATACTCCCAGACTTGCTGAGTTTCTCCAGCATTTTGTGTGTGTATTGTAAAATGAGGGAGGTCTTGCTGAAACAAATGCACTGATCAGATCACGCCTGGATTAGTGTGAATGGTTTTGGTCCCCTTATTCAAAGATATACATACAATGGATGCAGACCATGGAAGGTTAATTCAGAGTATACAGGGATTCTCTTCTGACTGCAGGTTGATTAGGTTGGGTCTGTGCTCACTGGATTCAGAACAATGGAGGTGACCTTTTTGAAACATATATAATTGTTAAGGAGGCATGACGATCTGAGTCTAGAGAGCCTAGTGCCAGAGAGTATCATCTCAGAATACCGGGTTGCACATTTAGAAGAAGACATGAGGAGGAAATTTTTGAGGATAATCGAAATGTGGAATTCAACGTGACAGATCTTGAATTAGTGAGGAAATCAAGAGTTATGGGATAACGCAGGAAAGTGAGACTGAGGATTATAAAATTAGCAGTGATCTCATTGAAAGAGGAAGCAGACTGGATGGACCAAATAGTCTACTTCTGTTCATGTGGCTTACGGTTTTAGGTACAATGTTAGTTGCTACAGCACATCTGTGACAAGAAACTGCACAGATTCTTCCATGCAAGTCATACTGTTTGAGATGAGCAGGGAAGCAATAGCCGAGAAGAATTATAATTGGGCTCTTAATCCAAAAACTCAGCGCATATTATGGAGATTGACTTTGAGAGTGCAACAAAGGTTTTACCCACACAGTTGAAGGGATACAGGGTAGGCCGTTTAGGACTGAGAGGAGGAGAAATTTCTTCACTCACTGAGTGAGTGAGCCCATGGAATTCTCTGCCACAGAAAGCAGTTGATGCCAAAATACTGAATGTTTTCAAGGAGTTAGATCTAGTTAGAGTCATGAGTTATAAAGATATACAGCATGTAAACAGACCCTTCAGTCCCACTTGTCAATGCTGACCAGATATGCTAACCCAATCTAGTCCTACCTGCCAGCACCCGGCTCATATCCCTCCAAACCCTTCCTATTCATATAGTCAACCAGATGCCTTTTAAATGGTGCAACTGTACCAGCCTCCACCACTTCCTCTGGCAGCTCATTCCATACACATACCACCTTCTGCGTGAAACAGTTGCTCCTTGGGTCTCTTTTATATCTTTCCCCTCTCACTCTAAACCTATGCCCTCTAGTTCTGGAGTCCCCAACCCCAGGGAAAAGACTCTGTCTATTTATCCTATCCATGCCCCTCATGATTTTATAAATCTCTATAAGGTCACCCCTCAAAATCCAAGGAAAACAGCCCCAGCCTGTTCAACCACTCCCTATAGCTCAAATCCTCCAACCCTGGCACCATCCTTGGAAATCTTTTCTGAACCGTTTCAAGTTTCACAACATCCTTCTGATAGGAAGGGGACCAGAATTGCACGCAATATTCCAACAGTGGCCTAACCAATGTCCTGTACAGCCGCAACATGACCTCCCAACTCCTGTACTCAATACTCTGACCAATAAAGGAAAGCATACCAAACACCTTCTTCACTATCCTAGCTATATTTGACTCTACTTTCAAGGAACTATGAACCTGCACTCCAAGGTCTCTTCATTCAGCAGAACACCCTAGGACCTTACCATTAATAGACAATAGACAATAGACAATAGGTGCAGGAGTAGGCCATTCTGCCCTTCGAGCCTGCACCACCATTCAATATAATCATGGCTGATCATCCTTAATCAGTATCCTGTTCCTGCCTTATCTCCATAACCCTTGATTCCACAATCCTTGAGAGCTCTATCCAACTCTTTCTTAAATTAATCCAGAGACTGGACCTCCACTGCCCTCTGGGGCAGAGCATTCCACCTCTCTCTGGGTGAAGACGTTTCTCCTCATCTCTGTCCTAAATGGTCTACCCTGTATTTTTAAGCTGTGTCCTCTGGTTCGGCACTCACCCATCAGCGGAAACATGTTTCCTGCCTCCAGAGTGTCCAATCCTTTAATAATCTTATATGTCTCAATCAGATCCCCTCTCAGTCTTCTAAACGCAAGGGTATACAAGCCCAGTCGCTCCAGTTTTTCAGTGTAAGGTAATCCCACCATTCCAGGAATTGACCTCGTGAACCTTCGCTGCACTCCCTCAATAGCCAGAATGTCTTTCCTCAAATTTGGAGACCAGAACTGCACACAGTACTCCAGGTGTGGTCTCACCAGGGCCCTATACAGCTGCAGAAGAATATCTTTGCTTCTATACTCAATCCCTCTTGTTATGACGGCCAGTATACTATTAGCCTTCTTCACTACCTGCTGTACCTGCATGCTTACCTTCATTGACTGGTGTACAAGGACACCCAGATCTCTCTGTACTGCTCCTTTACCTAAATTGATTCCATTTAGGTAGTAATCTGCCTTCCTGTTCTTGCCACCAAAGTGGATAACCATACATTTATCCACATTAAACTGCATCTGCCACTCACCTATACCTTCCATGTCCTTCTTCACAGTAAATAATGATGCACAATACTCATTTAGTATCTCCCCATCGCCTGCGACTCCGCAAAAAGCCACCATGCTGATCTTTGAGAGGCCTCATTTTCTCCCTCGTTACCTTCTGTCCTTCATGTATTTGTAAAAACCCTTTGGATTCTCCTTAACTCTATTTGTCAAAGCTATCTCATGTCCCCTTTTTGCCCTCCTGATTTCCCTATTAAGTATACTCAAACTGCCTTTATACTCTTCTAAGAATTCACGCGATCTATCTTGTCTGTACCTGACATATGCTTCCTTCTTTTTCTTAACCAAACCCGCAATTTCTTCAGTCATCCAGCATTCTCTATACCGATCAGCCTTTCCTTTCACCCTAACAGGAATATACTGTCTCTGGACTCTCAGTATCTCATTTCTGAAGGCTTTGCATTTTCCAGCCATCCCTTTACCCGCAAACATCCACTCCCAATCAGCTTTTGAAAGTTTTTGCCTAATACGGCCAAAATTAACCTGACTCCAATTTAGAACTTCAACTTTTAGATCTGGTCTATTCTTTTCCATCACTATTTTAAAACTAATAGAATTATGGTTGCTGGCCCCAAAGTGCTCCCCCACTGACACCTCAGTCACCTGCCCTGCCTTATTTCCTAAGAGTAGGTCAAGTTTTGCACCTTCTCTAGTAGGCGCATCCACGAACTGAATCAGAAAATTTTCTTGTACACATTTAACAAATGCCTCTCCATCTAAACCCTTAACACTATGGCAGTCCCAGTCTATGTCTGGGAAGTTAAAATCCCCTACCATAACCACGCTATTATTCTTACAGATAACTGAGATCTCCTTACAAGTTTGTTTCTCAATTTTCCTCTGACTATTAGGGGGTCTATAATACAATCCCAATAAGGTGATCATCCCTTTCTTATTTCTTAGTTCCACCCAACTAACTTCCCTGGATGTATATCTGGGAATATCCTCCCTCAGTACAGCTGTAATGCTACCCCTTATCAAAAACGCCACTTCCCCTCCTCTCTCGCCTTCCTTTCTGTAGCATTTGTATCTTGGAACATTCAGCTGCCAGTCCTGTCCATCCCTGAGCCATGTTTTTGTAATTGCTATGATATCCCAATCCCATATTCCTAGCCTTGCCGAGTTCATCTGCCTTCCCTGTTAGGCCCCTTGCATTGAAATAAATGCAGTTTAATCTGTCAGTCCTACCTTGTTCTCTGCTTTGTCCTGGCCTACCCTGACCGTTTGACTTGCTTCTGTTCTGAACTGTACCAGTCTCAGATTGATCTCTTTCCTCACCCAACACCTCCCCCCAACCCCCCACCCCACCTTACTAGTTTAAGCCCTCCCGGGCAGCTCTAGCAAATCTCCTTGCCAGTATATTAGTCCCCTTCCAATTTAGGTGCAATCTGTCCTTGTACAGGTCACTTCTATTCCAAAACAGCTTCCAGTGATCCAAAAACATGAATCCTTCTCCCATACACCAGCCCCTCAGCCATGCATTCAACTGCTCTATCTTCCTTTTCCTGCCCTCACTAGTTCGCAGTACCGGGAATAATCCTGATATCACTACTCTTGAGGACCTTTATAAATTGCTGCCTAACTCTCTGTAATCTCCCTTCAGAATCTCAACCTTTTCCCTTCCTATGTCGTTGGTTCCAATGTGTACAATGACTTCCTGCTGGCCCCTCTCCCCAGTGAGAACATTCTGCACCCTCTCTGAGACATCCTTGATCCTGGCACCAGGGAAGCAACACACCATTCTGATTTTTCTCTGCTGGCCACAGAAACGTCTGTCTATACCTTGGACTAGAGAGTCCCCTAAAACAATTGATCTCTTGGAATCTGACGTGTCCCTCAATGCATGAGAACCAGTCTCAAGAGCAGAAACTTGGCTGTTCGTGCTACATTCCCCAGAGAATCAATCACCCCATACATTTTCTAAAACAGCATACTTGTTTGAAATGGGGACAGCCACAGAAGACTCCTACACAACCTGCCTATCTCTCTTACCTTTCCTGGAGTTTACCTATCTATGTGACTGTATCTGCAACTTTTCTCCCTTCCTGTAACTGCCATCCATCACATCCCCTTGCTCTTATAAATTCCTCATTGCCTCTCACTGTCTCTCCATCCAATCCACTCAATCTGATAGGATTTGCAATTGCAGATATAATCCTCAGTAACACGTAAACTCTGCCTAAACTCCCACATTCGACAAGAGGAGCATACCACTCTACTAAAGGCCATTTTTGCTTCATTCAACCTACAGACTGCCTTATTCCTCTAAAAAACACCGCTCCAGGTTAAATTAATACTTATGGCTTATATTTTTAAGTTTAATCAAGAGACATATCTCAATATAACATATAATCAAGAAAGAACCCACTCTACTCACTACTGTAGACTAACTGTAAGGCCATGCTTAAAATAATCACTTATCTGTTTCTGTGCTTTGGCCTCTTTCAAACACATTCCTCCAACATCAGTTGTGAATTTCACTGTTTGTTAGTTCTCCCAGGCGCACTCCAGCATCCAGCATTAAATGAATTCAAACAGCAAAGGCAATAATTGTGCAGTTCACTGCTGTGTCAGTTAGCAGTGTGGGTTTCTTTCTTTTTCTCTCTCTCTCTTCCCCCCCCCCCCCCCACCCACCCCCAACACGGACCTTACCATGTGCTTCCTAAGTCTGTTCCTCTCCCTTTTAAAAGTGCTGTTGTTTTAACTTTTTTCTCTCCAAAGTTCCAAACCAATGCAACAGCATAGAAAACAGCAATTGCTGCTCCTGGAATTCGAGGAAATCACCTCCAACACTTAAAATCCTCAAAAAAGGAGCAGCCTGCGACAGCCAGAAATTTTTCCCATCCTCCATCTTGAATTACCTAGAATCCTAGTAGCCTTCCTCAAGCTAAAAGGATCAAAAGATAAGTGGAGAAAGTGGGAACAGGGGACTGAGTTGAATGATCAGTCATGACCACACTGTATATCAGCGCAGGCTCATGGCCACCATCTGCCCCTACTTCCTTTGACTATAAAATATGATGCAAATGTCAGGATGGTAATTAATAAAAGCAAAAACAAAAACTACAATCAGCTCATTGTAACATTACAGCAAGGAAAACAGCATTGAAATGTTCAGCATTCTGAACGTGACACTTGCTTTCAATATTTCAAAACACATACAACCTAGCTTCATTCTGGGTATAAGTGCAGCCTGGAGGTATTTTCCCTTCTGTGACTAAAGCAAAATTCAAAGGCTACACAGTTGTAAAGCATGTGTTTGAAAAGGCTTCCGTCATCACAGGTGATTAATAGTGAAATCACAACCAATGAACTGACAACCAATCCAACACCTGAACACTTAAGACAGAAGGAAGTTTTCAAAGAATACGCAGAAATAGGCAAAATTGATTTGTCTGATCAAGCATATTTATTGCCTTTGAGCATACATTCAGCAGGGTGGCAATATACTGGAGCACAACATTCCAATTGCTTACCTTATGGCAAACTTCAGTCTTTATCTCCTTCATAGCACGCTCCGAAAAGACACAGCCACAGTCGCGGAGATAACAAAATCTGCAAGATACCAATAACATGACTAACAACAACAGTAACTACCTTCACAAAGAATGTTTTATATATAAAAAAAAATTCCTTTGCATTTATAATCTAGATCATAGAGTCAGAGAGATGTACAGCGGCAAGGAGAGAGGGCTGTGCAGAAGCTTTTCAGCGGCTGAGATCTAAACCAGAGACCCTACACCATAGGGCATCCCACCCTCCGTCTCACCCATCCCCTCTAACCTTACCCAGAGTCTGTAAATTCGGTAAGTTTGCAGGATTTCTTTTTCTTCTCTTCCTTGTTTAGTCCTGTGTGGGCTTTCAAATTAGCAAGGTTTGGCTGATAGGGCAGTTGCATGTTCCTCCTGCAGAAGGTGGCAGGTGAGTGACATGACACATGACTCTAGCTCCTTGAAAATCAAGTTACGGAATTGGAGCTGGATGAACTGCAGATCATCCGGGAGGCTGAGGGAGAAATTGAGAGAACATACAGGGAGGTGGTCACTCCTCAGTCATAGGATAAGGACAGCTGGGTTACAGTCAGGGGGAAGAAATGGAACCAACAGTTAGAGTAGGGATCCCCTGTGTCCATCCCCCTCAACTGATCACAACTGCCTCACATTTACCATAGACTTGGAGAGGGAAAGGAGCAGTTACCAAGGGAAGATATTTAATTGGGGAAAAGGAAAGTATGACCCTATCAGACAGCAGTTGGCAAGTACAGATTGGGAGCAATTATTCCACAGAAAGGGCACAGCAGACTTGTGAAGGCTATTTAAGGAGCAGTTGTTGCAAGTGATGCACGAATTTGTTCCTCTGAGATAGGTAAGAAGGGGCAAGATTAAGGAGCCTCGGATGACGAGAACAGAGGAGCTTCTCATCAAAAGGAAGACAACAGACTACATAAAGTGGAGGAAGCAAGGATCTAGCATAGCTTTAGAGGATTACAGGCTTACTAGAAAGGAGCTCAGAAATGGACTGAGGAGAGCCAGGAGGGGGCACGAGAAAGGCTTGGCAGGAAGGATTAGGGAGAACCCAAACGCATTTTACTCTTACATGAGGAACAAGATAATAATCAAGGAGAAGGTCAGGCCGATCAGGGACAGCGTAGGGAACTTGTGCGTGGAGTCTGAGCAGATAGGGAAAGCCATAAATGAGTTTTTTGCTTCGGTTTTCACTAAGGAAAGGGACCTTGTTGTGAATGAGAACTTTGAGGAGCTGGGAAACAGGCTTGAACAGATCAAGATTGATGAAGTTGATGTGCTGGAAATTTTGGAAAACATTAAGACTGATAAGTCCCCAGGGCCAAACCAAATTTATCCTCGGTTGCTTTGGGAAGCAAGAAAGGAGGTTGTTAAGCCGTTGGCGAAGATCTTTGCTTCCTCACTCTCCATGGGAGTCGTACCGGAAGAGTGGAGGGAGGCAAATGTTGCTCTTCTTTTCAAGAAGGGGAATAGGGAAATCCCTAGCAATTACAGACCAGTCAGTCAGTCTTACGTCTGTGCTCAGCAAGGTTTTGGAAAGCATTTTGAGGGATACAATTTATGACTATTTGGAAAAGCGTTCCGAGATTAAAGGCAGTCAGCAAGGTTTTGAGAGGGGCAGGTCATGCCTCACAAATCTTATTGAGGTGTCAGGACAGGTCGACGAAGGTCGAGCAGTGGATGTGGTTTATGTGGACTTTAGCAAGGAATTTGATAAGGTTCACCATGGTAGGCTCATTCATAAAGTCAGGAGGTATGGGATACAGGGAGATTTGGGTTTCTGGATTCAGAATTAGTTGGCTGACAGAAGATAGAGTGGTTGTAGATGGAACGTGTTCTGCCTGAAGGTCACGGTGAGTGGTGTCCTGCAGAGTTCTGTTCTTGGGCCTTTGCTCTTTGTAGATTTTATAAATGACTTGGATGAGGAGGTTGAGGGGTGGGTTAGTAAATTTACAGATGACACAAAGGTTGGAGGTGCTATTGATAGTATCGAGGGCTATTACAGGCTACAGCGCGACATAGACACGATGCAGAGCTGGGCTGAGAAATGGCAGATGGAATTCAACCTGGATAAATGCGAAGTAATGCATTTTGGAAGGTCGACCTTGAATGCTGAACATAGGATTAAAGACAGGATTCTTGGCAGTGTGGAGGAACAGAGGAATCTTGGTGTTCAAGTGCATGGATCCCTCAAAGTTGCACCCAAGTGGGTTAAGAAAGCATATGGTGTTTTGGCTTTCATTAACAGGGAGTTTAAGACATGCGAGGTTTTGCTGAAACTCTACAAGTCCCTGGTGAGACCACACTTGGAATATTGTGTCCAATTCTGGTCACCCTGAGATTAGATTAGATTACTTACAGTGTGGAAACAGGCCCTTCGGCCCAACAAGTCCATACCGACCCGCCGAAGCGCAACCCACCCAGACCCATTCCCCTACATTTACCTCTTCACCTAACACTACGGCAATTTAGCATGGCCAATTCACCTAACCTGCACATTTTTGGACTGTGGGAGGAAACCGGAGCACCCAGAGGAAACCCATGCAGACATGGGGGGAACGTGCAAACTCCACACAGTCAGTCGCCTGAAGTGGGAATTGAACCCGGGTCTCTGACGCTGTGAGGCAGCAGTGCTAACTAGCCACTGTGCCACCGTGCCGCCCAATTATAGGAAAGATATGGAGGCTTTGGAAAGGGTGCAAAGAATGTTCACCAGGATGCTGCCTGGATCGGAGGGCTTGTCTTACGAAGACAGGTTGGCTAAGCTAGGACTTCTCTCTCTCTGGAGTGAAGGGGCAAGAGAGGTGACCTGATCAAGTTACACAAGGTAATAAGAAGCATGGATAGAGTCAATAGTCAGATACTTTCCCCCCAGAGAAGGATGACTGGTGCAAGGGGTCTTGGTTTTAAGATATTAGGAGGAAGGTATAGAGGATACATCAGAGGAAGATTCTTTACACAGAGAGTTCAGTGTGCATGGAATGTGTTGCCAGTGGTGGTGGTGGTACCAGAGTCATTAGGGTCATTTAAGTGACTGCTGGACACGCACATGGACAGCAATGAACCGAGGGGTGCGTAGGTTAGGTTATTTTATTTTATTATTTCTAATAATCCTCAGTACAACAGCGTGGGCTGAAGGACCTGCTCTGTGCTGTACTTTTCTATGTTCTGTGTTCTATGTTAAACAGACCTATCAGTCCAACCCATCCATGCCAACCAGATATCCTAAATTAATCTAGTCCTATTTGCTAGCAGTTTGCCCATATCCTTCTAAACCCTTCCTATTCATATACCCATCCAAATGCATTTCAAATGCTGTAATTGTAGCAGCCTCCAACACTTCCTCTGACAGCTTATTCCATACACTGACTTGACCTGTAGTTACACAGAACATTACAGCGTAGAACATGCCCTTTGGTCCACGATGTTGCGCCAACCTGTGGAACCAATCTGAAGCCCATCTAACCTACACTATTCCATTCTCGTCCACATGCTTGTCCAATGACCATTTAAATCCCCTTAAAGTCCCCAAGTCTACTACTGTTGCTGGCAGTGCATTCCACTCCCCTACTACTTTCTGAGTAGGACATCTCTCCCACATCTATCACCCCTCAATTTAAAGCTATGTCCCCTCATGCTAGCCATCGCCATCTGAGGAAAAAGGTTCTCACTGTCCACCCTATCTAACCCCCTGATTATCTTAGATGTCTCAATTAAGTAACCTCTCAACCCTCTTCTCTCTAATGAAAACAGCCTTAAGTCCCTGAGCTTTTCCTTGTAAGATCTTCCCTCCACACCAGGCAACATCCTACTAAATGTCCTCTGAACCCTTTCCAAAGCTTCCACATCCTTGCTATAAAGTGGTGACCAGAACTGGACGCAATACTCCAAATGTGGCCGCACCAGAGTTTTGTATAGCTGCAGCATGACCTCATGGTTTTGAAACTCAATAATTCTACTAATAAAAGCTAACACACCAAATGCCTTCTGAACAACCCTGTCAACCTGGGCGGCAACTTTCAAGGAACTATGTACATGGACACCGAGATCTCTCTGCTCATCTACATTACCAAAGATCTTACCATTAGCCCAGTACTCTGCATTCCTGTTACTTCTTCCAAAGTGAATCATGTCACACTTTTCCACATTAATCTCCATTTGCCACCTCTCAGCCCAGCTCTGCAGATTATCTATTTCCCTCTGCATCCATCAGCACTACCCACAACTTTACCAACCTTAGTGTCATCCACAAATTTACTAACCCATCCTTCTATGCTCTCATCCATGTCATTTATAAAAATTACAAACAACAGTGGACCCAAAACAGATGCTTGCGGCAGACCACTAGTAACTGAACTCTAGGATGAACATTTCCCCTGGGTCTCCTTTCAGCTAGCCAATTTCTGATCCAAACTGCTAAATCACCCTCAATCCCATGCCTCCGTATTTCGCGCAATAGCCTACCGTGGGGAACCTTATCAAATGCCTTGCTGAAATCTATGTACACCACATCAACTGCTTTACCCTCACTCACCTGTTTGGTCACCTTCTCAAAGAACTCAATAAGGTTTGTGAGGCACGACCTATCTTCACAAAACCGTGTTGACTATCCCTAATTAAATTATTCCTTTCTAGATGATTATAATCCTACCTCTTCTAACTCTTCCCAATTCTTTACGCACAACTGAAGTATGGTCCACCGGTCTATAATTTCTAGGGTTGTCTCTATTCCCCCTTCTTGAACAAGGGAACAACATTTGCTATCCTCCAGTCTTCTGGCACTATTCCTGTAGACAATGACAACATAAAGATCAAAGCCAAAGGCTCGGCAATCTCCTCCCTGGCTTCCCAGAGAATCCTCTGATAAATCCCATCTGGCTCAGGGAATTTTTCCATTTTTAACACTTGGGGATGGAGATAGCAAATGGCATGCAGGGAGGTAGAAAGTGGCATTCAAAGGGGAGACATAGTGCCGGAAGGGAGTAAACAGTAGAAATGAAGGGGGGAGATGGCACAGAAGAGGGTAGACCAATAATACGGAAGGGGAAGGCGACAGTATTGCTAATATCAATCATGTTTAACTAATACAATCTGTTATTTTAAGACTATTAGATGTGGAAGCAGAAGTAGACCATTTTTCCCATCATTCCAGAAGACCATGGCTGATCTGATAATCCCCAACTCCACATCCTGCCATTTCTCCATATTCCTTGATTCCATAATCAATTAAAAATGTCTATCTCAGCCTTGAATATACTAAATGATCTAGCCTCACTGTTCTCTGCAGTAAAGAACTCCAAAGATCAACTACCATCAGAAAAATCTCTTCCTCATCACTAGCTTAAATGTGCAAACTCTAATTCAGAGATGATGCCCTCTGGTCCTAGACTTTACCACATGGGGAAAACGTCTCTTCCTATGTTTCAATAAGGTGTCGCTTCTTTATCTTCCAAAAAGAGTACAGACCCACCTGACTCACCCCCTCCTCACAAGTAAGTCCCTCCATATCCAGGATCAACCTTGTGAACCATTTCTGGTCTGTAAAAGTTTTCCTGTTGATTTTTTGGTTGACAAACACTGCCAAGCACAAGTCTTCTAGGTTACCCCTATCAGGGTGAGTTAGTCATGTCCCACCTGTCCCAGAGGTGTGTAGCAAGATCTCTGAACAGGGCAATTACAATATATCACAATGGTTACTAAAAGGTGCCCTTACAAATCTTTTTTAAAAGTTTTGTATAACTCACAAACATTTACACAGTTTACAGCTCATCAGTTAACTCTATTTGTATATGCAATTCTCATGAATCAAAGTCCTAATGTTAAGGAAATATTAAAATCAAATAACTCACTTCTGTCGACCATTCATTTCCAAACCAACGACAGGACAGATGAATGCAGCACCTTGCAAATCTTCATACTTGTCACCTTTTGTGTTCACCTTGTCACCTTTCCAGGCTGGATTGTCAGTCAGATTTAGCTCCTTCACATCCTGAGGATCAAAACAGCACAGTGAAAACAAGTCATAGCATCTTGGTCCAACAAACTCGGAGGCAGGTGTTATGCCTATTGCTTTATTTTGATGGGTGGTTTAATTACAGGACTCCTGAAGGAACATATTTTTAAATCCAAATTTCTCAGAGCAACTTAGCTGAAATTTATAAGGTTTGTCTCATTAGCTTATTGATGTCCTCAGTAGGTTGATTTTACCTTAACCATCAGGGTAAAAATGTCTATCTCAGCCTTGAATATACTAAATGATCTAGCCTTACATTTTCCCACAATGCTAAGCCAAAATGGGGGGAAAAAAAAGGAACAAAACATCTCATCAGATGAAAACACAATCAACCAGCACAGAAAGCTAGAGGGGCCTCTTGGCTGCTTTGCATGCAAGCTAGGTCAATTGCCCAAATGCAAGGAGGAAACGTACAGAATGGAAAATGTAATCATTACAGAAGGTAATGCCCAAGACAGAGCAGCATTTGAGGGCAAGGAAGCGACCAAATACCAAAGGATGTCTGACTTGCAGACTACACTGTAACTACTACATAAAGAAGCTGGGGGATAGAGGTACTGAAGGTTCACTGTTAAGCAGTTGATAGAGACTGGACAACATTAGCAGATTGTAGGTCCTTTGGAGCGTGAATCTGGGCTACATTAATACAATTAAAGTGTCTCAGTTTCTCTTTGGTTTGTGGAAAGGTTGACTGTAATACAACTTTGTATCATCTGAATCCAAGTTTAAATGAGTATGGACTCAACAAGAATGTGCGGTTTCAGATATAAATTGGCAATTTAATTCTGATAACCTCCCAGCTCCTGCGTTGTTATCTTGAGGCTACAGCAAAGGCATATTTATAAAGCAAGCAACTAGCAGCGAAAATGTTGAATTCCGAATACAACAAAAATTGTTCACCTCAAACATTGAAAAAAAAGCTAATGTATAATCACATAGGCCTTTATTTCTTCAAGAGTCTTCAGTCATACATTAATCACCCCAACAACTTCCAAGTACTATCTTTCATCACTGTCAAATCGCATTTAAAGGTGGGTATGCTGCTCTGAGGCTTGCAAGCATGAGCTAGCTGAGCATGATCAATAGGCTGTGAATAGTCAATAAGATGCATTGTTTCATATAGTCCGCATGTTGTTAGGTTATGTGGAGAAACTACCAAACAAGACACAGCTGTAGGCTGAACAAATGTTTTTTTGGCTTGAAAATAGCCAAGTCCACAAGTATGTCGACGATGGGTTGAGACTGTATTATAGAAATCATTTATTAAATAATCTGAAATCAAATCAAAAATCTGTCAAGCATGCGACACACGACATATCTAAATGCACAGGACCCTGTTTTATGAACACTGAAGGAATTTGTCCATTCATTGCATCTTTTTCATGGAAGGAAACCTGTTATGGATACTACTAACCTCAGTATTTCTATGGCACACACTATTGGCTGTCTGCCTGACCAGTCAAAGAATCAAAACAGTCAGATAACTTGTTCCTGCATCTTCATGGCAAAGATGGCCTCACCATTCAACACCTGTTTCTCATGTTGTGTAATGTATTTTTTCCAAGACTGTTTCTTACATCCTAGTCCCGATAAGTGCAAAGCAAAAAGCTTTGACTTCTTGTTTCCTTTCAGCAAGGCTATGAAATAATTATTGCCTGCAGAAAATCAAAAAAAGTTGATGATTTTTTTTCCCTGAACTTAATAGTTTATCTGACTCAGCGTGAATATCTTTTCAGTACATCTATGGCTATTTGAAGTCACTTTTCCATCTCGTGGCCTTGCAACTTTTACAGCATCAAAAAACAGACAAATGGTTCTAGAAATACTGGATACTTTCCAACCCATTAATTGTGTACTGAGATCATTGCCAACTGTTTAAAAAGATTAAGATACTCATGTTCCTTAGATAACATGAAGATCACAAGATCATAGAACCACAGAATCCCTTCAGTGTGGAAACTGGCCGGGCCCAATAAGTCCACACTGACCTTGATTAGATTAGATTAGATTAGATTAGATTAGATTAGATTAGATTACTTACAGTGTGGAAACAGACCCTTCGGCCCAACAAGTCCACACCGCCCTGCCGAAGCGCAACCCACCTATACCCCTACATTTACCCCTTACCTAACACTACGGGCAATTTAGCATGGTCAATTCACCTGACCCTGCACATCTTTGGACTGTGGGAGGAAACCGGAGCACCCGGAGGAAACCCACACAGACACGGGGAGAACGTGCAAACTCCACACAGTCGCCTGAGGCGGGAATTGAACCCGGGTCTCTGGCGCTGTGAGGCAGCAGTGCTAACCACTGTGCCACCGTGCCGCCCAGAAGGGCATCCTATCCAGACTCACTCCTCTACCCAATACTCTAGATTTCCCCGATTAATGCACTTAGCCTTAACATCCCTGAACACTATGGAGAAAGTGAGGACTGCAGATGCTGGAGATCAGAGCTGAAAAATGTGTTGCTGGAAAAGCGCAGCAGGTCAGGCAGCATCCAAGAAGCAGGAGAATCGACATTTCGGGCATAAGCCTTTCTTCACTATGGCCAATTCACCTAATTTGCACATCTTTGGACTGTGGGAGGAAACCCATGCAGATGCAGGGAGAATGTATAAACTCCACACTGACAGTC
Source organism: Chiloscyllium plagiosum (assembly GCF_037043375.1). Taxonomy (NCBI): domain Eukaryota; kingdom Metazoa; phylum Chordata; class Chondrichthyes; order Orectolobiformes; family Hemiscylliidae; genus Chiloscyllium; species Chiloscyllium plagiosum. The sequence continues at coordinate 70,996,980 of NW_028270153.1, read as the reverse complement.
GTCCAAGGCTAGAATTTAACCTGAGTCCCTGGCACTGTGAGGCAGCAGTGCAAACCACTGAGCCACTGCCATCGTTTTTTTTTTAAATCCCTGAACTGCAACAATTGGCACCTCCCCTAGGATTATATTCTTTCCAACGCGTTAACTGTGTACTGCCAATTGTTTCCGAAGATTAAGCTATTCACGTCTTTCAGATAACATGAAGATTACAAGATATAGGAGTAGAATTAGGCCATTTCGGCCATCAAGTCTGCTCCATCATTCGATCATGGCTGATATGCTTCTCAACCGCATTTTCCTGCTTTCAAAGTAGCCTTTGAATGCCTTAGAAATGAAGAACCTATCTCTGACTTAAATACACTCAATGACTTGGCCTTCCTTAGTAATCAGTTTCACAGATTCAACGTGCTTTGGTTGAATAGTCCACTTCACCCCAGTCCCTTCACACTGAGACAGTGCCTACAAGTCCTAGTCTTTCCTAATAGTGGAAACATCTTCACCACATCCAGGCCTCTCAGTATTCAGGAAGTTCCAATAAGATTCCCCTTCATCCTTCTAAGCACCATTACATACAGACCCAGAGCCCTCAAGTGCTCCTCATTAAGACAAGCACTTCATTCCATGATCATTCTTGTTATGAAGCTGTAGATGTGTATTGTACCTTTAAGAGAGTAAAGGACTTAGCAAGCACACACAGTGCTTGAGAATTTACAATGTAACATTTGGTTCAGCAGCTAGGTCTGGCTAAGTTGCTATGAGACAAAAAAAATTTGAATTTGGCCAATCAGTTTAAGTTATACCCCAAAATACCAACCTTCAATCAAGTTTGAATTTAGTATATTGACAATATTAAAAACCAATGAAACAATCCAATGCTTTGGGGTATAAGACCAGGAAAAATTGAACAGTTAAGGGGAGAACTGCCAAGCCACCAGCACATACAGAATGCCCAAATCACAACTCTCTTAAAAGGTAACTTTATCTATCAACGACCTGTGAAACAGAAATCCCTAAGAAGAAGAAAATATACAATGGAAGATACAAAGGGAAGATTCGACAGCTATCTGGTTTTGAAATTTGAATTTTTGGTTAATCTTACTCAGAGGTTTTATCGGACTTGTATTATAGAAGGGAAAGTAAAAGATAGGTTAGAGGAAGGAGTCAAGATTAGAGTGGTGCTGGAAATGCACAGGTCAGGCAGCATCCGAGGAACAGGAAAATCGACTTCATCAGGATTAAGGGCTCCTGCATGAAACTTAATTTCCCTGCTCCTTGGATGCTGCCTGACCTGCTGTGCATTTCCAGCACCACTCTAATCTTGACTCTAATCTCCAGCCCTCACTTTTGCCTATAGGGAGGAGTTGTAAATAGTTGTCAGTTAATTATACTCTGTTATACTTTATAAAATAAAGTTGTTAATTTTAACTTCAAATAGCTCTTGGCCTCTCAAATTTTCACAGATTACTGCACGGGATAAATCTTTTCTGTGTTGCTGGTTTAAATTAAGCAGAAGAGTTTACCAGTGTCCTAACATTCCTGTGAACCTTCTCCAGATCCCATCCAATACCAGTACATATTTCCTTAGATACAGGGCCCAAAACTGCTCTCAGTATTCCAAATATGGTCTGACCAGAGCCTTATCCACCTACAGCAATACATTATTGCTCTTATAATCCAAAAAAAATGGAGTTCTGATATTGTATTTGTATTCCTAATTGCCAACTGAACCTGCATGATAATCTTAAGAGAATCCTGAACTAGACTAAGTTCCTCTGTGCTTTGGATTTCTGAAGCCTTTCCTCAATTCGAAAATGTTCTATGCCTCTATTCTTCCTACCAAATAGCATAACCTCACACTTTCCAACTTTGTATTCCATCTGCCATTTCTTTGTTCACACACCTATGCTGTCCAAGTCTTTTTGCAGCCTCACCACTTCCTCAACATGACCTGTCCCTCCATCCACCTTTGTATTATCTGCAAACTTAGCAGTAGTGTTTCTTCGTCCAGATTGTAATGGGTAAAGTGAGCATCTGTGGCCACAACACTGATTCCTGTGGAACTCCACTAGTCACCATCCTGGCTGTTATCCTGAAAAAGACGCCAGTCAGCCAATCCTTTATCCATGCCAATACCTTGCCCTAACACTACAGGCTCTCATTTAGCAGCGTCGAGTTCAGCATCTTGTCAAAGGCCATCTGGAATCCAAATAGATCACAACCACTGGCTCTCCTGTGTCTAACTTGCTCATTACCTCCTCAAAGAATTCTAAGAGATTTGTTAGGCATAACCTTCCCTTGACAATGCCAAGCTGACTCCGCCTACTTTACCTTACACTTTCAAGTACACAGCAATCTCATGCTTAAGAATGTACTTCAAAACCTTACCAATGACAAAGGTCAGGTTAAGGAGCCTAGAATTTCCCATCTCCTGCCTCCCTCCTTTCTTAATGGGGATGTTACATTAGACATTTTTCAGTCATCTGGGACCCTCCCTGACTCCAGTGATTCTTGAAGGATCACAATCAATGCCTTCACAATCTCTTCAGCTACCTCTTTCTGAACGCTGGAGCATAATCCTTCTGGTCTCGGTGATTTATCCACCTGCTCTCTAGCACCTTCTCCTTAATGATAGCCACGGCTCTCACTTCAGCCCCGATTCTCTCGAAGTTCTGGAATACTACTGATGTCCCCCACTGTGTTGACTGATTAAAAATAATGATTCAGTTCTTCTGCCATTTCTTTGCTCTACATCACTACTTCTGCAAACCACATTACAGGAGCAATTTAATTGCACTGGAAAGGGTGTGGAGGAGATTTACCAGAATGTTACTCAAACCTTCCAGCCCAGGCACCAAAGACAAATCAGACAGACTGGGGTTGTTTTCCTTGGATTAGAAGAGACCGGCAGGAGAGGGAAATGGTAGAGATGTATAAAATTATGAGGGGCCAAGATAGGGTAGAAAAGAAACTTTTCCCCTTGAAGAAGGAATCAATTTCAGATAAGGGACAGAAGCTTAAGAGGAGATGGGAGGAAAAAGCTTTTCATCCAGAGTGGTGGAATCTGGAACTCTCTGCCTGTAAGTATGGTAGAGGCAGAATCTGTCATACCATTTAAGGAATATTCTGATTAAGGCACACAAGGCTATGGGCCAAATGCTGGAAATCGGATTAGGACAGTTAGCAGATTGTTTCTGACCAGCGCAGACTTGATGAGCCAAAGGGTCTTTTTCTGCACTGCTGGATAAAGCAGGATATGAATTCTGCTACATGATCAAAGAATCAAGTATTCCACTGTTAACCATAATGCAGTTTTGAAGTCCAAAGTAGGATACAAGTCCAACTAGAACAAAAATGTAAAAACATCTCACTGACTGCAGTTGAAACACAACGGCCAAAGGAATCATCTCATATCAGATCTTGGCCTGTAAATTATCTGATTAACTCAACAAATGCCAGAGGGTAGAAATGATATGCAGATAGAAGCTCACGTTGACCATGTGCGTAACACTACAAAAGAAACTTAGCACATCTGATGGTCACTGCTATTGACTGGTCTTTGTACCATTTAGTATATTATACAGATATACTAGAACATGTCAAACCGATAAAGACTCCTTTCAGCAGAAGAACGAAGACACTGAGCCCAAAGTTAACTCTGTGTTCATGTATATGTTTTAAAACCTTGCCCATTACTTCTGTGGGGCTTCTCACTATTTGTCATTCCAAATTACCAGAGGGCAGTTTGGGTTCAACCACTTTACTGTGGAGTCTCGTGTACACCAGGCAAGTTAAGGCTGACAGATTTGCTTCCAAAGGATTTTTTTAATGATAATCAACAGTTGCATTAGGCTAAATTCTTAATCCAAACTAGGCAACAGTGAGGACTGCACATGCTGGAAATAAGAGTCTACATTAGTGTGATGCTGGAAGAGCACAGCAGATCAGGCAGCATCCGAGGAGCAGGGAAATCGACGTACCTGATGAAGGGGTTTTGCCCGAAATGTCAATTTTCCTGCTCCTCGGATGCTGCCTGATCTGCTGTGCTTTTCCAGCACCACACTAATCTAAATTCTTTATCCAGTTATTTGCAGAATTTAAATTTCACCATCTGCCAATGACATTCAAACTCATGTTCCAAGACCAATTGCCTACGGTTCTGGATTAGTGGTAGTTAGTACACCACGACATCTCCAAGATATAATAATCAATTCTAGTGATTTACATCCGAGAGATTGTGGGGGCTTTCGCGATCATCTACCCCTACGATTTAAGGAGGGAGAGACAGAGAAAGTGGTGAGTTCAAGATCTGTAGTAGCTGATGTCTGTTGGGGGTCAAAAACTAGAATCTATTTCCACAGATGTGGCATTTGCACGGTTAGAAAACAATTATAATTGGGCCATGTCAACATGGATTTAAGACAGAAATCATGTATGATAAACCTTTTTAAATTATTTGAAAACGCTGTTAGCAGAGCAAATAAAGAGAAACTAATGAATGTGTTGTATTCGGAGCATCACAAGGTTTGAGATAGGGTTTCACACAGGAGGTTAGTATATGGTGTAGGGGGTAACATATTAGCATGGATTGAGGATTGGTAAACAGAAAGAGACAGCAAGAATAAATGGAAGCTAAGCTTGGTAGGTCAACTTACAGGAAACTGGTAGAATCAGTGCTTAGGCTTCAAGCATTCACAATATAGATTAATTATTTGGATGCATGGACCAAATGGAATATTTCCAAGTTTGCAGGTGTGAGGATCAAAGAAGCTTCAAGGAACTTGGATGGGCTAAGTGACTGGGCAAGGACGTGGCAGATACAATTAATGTGGATAACTGAAAGGATATCCACTTTGGTGAGAGGAGTAATGTTGAGAGACTGGGAAGTATGGATGCCTAAAGAGACCTGGGTGTCTTTGTTCACGAGTCAGTGAAGCTTACACAGATACAGCAAGGAATTAGGAAAACAAATAGTACCTTGGCCTTTATCACAGAGAATGCGAGTACAGGAATAAAGATAAATTGCATCATTCGTATAAAACCTCAACAAGGCTGTATTGGAATATTATGCGCACAGAGTCATAGAGATGTACAGCATGGAAACTGACCCTTCGGTCCAACCTGTCCATGCCGACCAGATATCCCAACCCAATCTAGTCCCACCTGCCAGCACCCGGCCCATATCCCTCCAAACCCTTCCTATTCATATACTCATCCAAATGCCTCTTAAATGTTGTAATTGTACCAGCCTTCACCACTTCCTCTGGCAGCTCATTCCATACACGTACCACCCTCTGCGTGAAAAGGTTGCCCTTAGGTCTCTTTTATATCTTTCCCCTCTCACCCTAAAGCTCTAGGTCTGGACTCCCCAACCCCAGGGAAAAGACTTTGCCTATTTACCCTATCGATGCCCCATATAATTTTGTAAATCTCTATAAGGTCACCCCTCAGCCTCCGACGCTCCAGGGAAAACAGCCCCAGCCTGTTCAGCCTCTCCCTATAGCTCAAACCAAAAAGCCATAGGAGTGCAGCAAAGGTTCACTCAGCTAATTGTGGAGACGGTGGGACTGCCCAATAACAACAGATTGAGGCAGCTGGGCTTGCATCCTCTGGATTGAGATTGAGTTTGAGATTGAACATAATAAAATTCTCAAAAAGCCTGGCAGGGTGAATGATGAAAGGATATTTTTCCTCAGTTGGGGCCCTACATTCCAGGGACACAGTCTCAGTGTAAGAGGCAGTCTATGTAAGACTGACAAAAAAGAATTTCTTCATTCAAAGCATATTCTAGATGGTTGCAGAAATGTAATCACTTTGCATCTCCAAGACACAGATCAATCGAGTTCCACAAACTAATCACATCAAGGAATAGAATAGATTAGATTAGATTCGATTCAATTCGATTCCCTCCAGTGTGAAAACAGGCCTTTCGGCCCAACCAGTCCACACCAGTCGAAGAGTAACCCACCCAGACCAATTTCCCTCTGACTAATGCACCTAACACTATGGCCAATTCACTTGACCTGCACATGTTTTGGACTGTGGGAGGAAACCGGAGCACTCGGAGGAAACTCACGCAGACATAGGGAGAAAACAGCTCCAGGCTATTCAACCTCCTCCTGTAGCTCAAACCTACAACCTTGGCAACATGCTTGCAAATCTTTTCACAACATCCTTCTGATAGGAAGAGACTAAAATTATACATAATATTCCAAAACTGGCCAAACCAATGACCTGTACAACAGCAACATGACCTCCCACTCCTACACTCAATGCTCTGACCAATAAAGGAAAGCATACCAAATGCCATCTTCACTGTCCCGTCTACCTGCGACTCCACATTCAAGGAGCTATGAACCTGCACTCCAAGGTCTCCTGGTTCAGCATCACTCCCTAGGACCTTACCATTAAGTCTAAAAATCCTGCTAAGATTTGCTTTCCCAAAATGCAGCACCTCACATTTATTGAAGTTAAACTTCATCTGCAACATCTGAGCCCATTGGCCCATTTGGTCAAGATCCTGTTGTACTTTGAGGTAACCTTCTTCACTGTCTACTACACCTCCAATTTTGGTATAATCTGCAAACTTCGTAACTACACCTCTTTTCACATCCAAGTCATTTATATAAATGATGAAAAGTAATGGACCCAGCATAGATCCTTGTGGCACACCACTGGTCACAGGCCTCCAGTCTGAAAAACAACCCTCCACCACCACCCTCTATCTTCTACCTTTGAGCCAGTTCTGTATCCAAATAGCTAGTTCTCACTATATTCCATGAGATCCAAACTTGATAACCAGTCTCCCATGGGGAACCTTGTGAAACAACTTACTGAAGTCCAGAGAGATCATGTCTACCGCTCTGCCCTCATCAATCCTCTTCATTAAGTCTTCAAAAAACTCAATCAAGTTTGTGAGATATGATTTCCCATGCACAAAGCCATGCAGACTATCCCTGATCAATCTTTGCCTTTCCAAATACATGTAAATCCTGTCCCTTAGGATTCCCTGCAACAACTTGCCCACCACTAATATCAGGCTCACCGGTCTACAATTCCCTGGTTTTCCTTACCACCTTTCTTAAATAATTAGCCAACCTCCCGTCTTCCAGCACCTCACCTGTGACTATCGATGATACAAATATCTCAGCAAAAGGCCCAGCAGTCACTTCCCTAGCTTCCCACAGAATTCTAGGGTACACCTGATCAAGTCCTGAGGATTTATCCACTTTTAGATGTTTTAAGACATCCAGTACTACCTCCTCTGGAATACAGACATTTTTCAAGATGTCACCATCTATTTCCCCCACATTCGAGCTCTTCCATGTCCTTCTCCACAGTAAACACTGTTGCAAAATACTCGCTTAGTATCTTCCCCAGTTCCACACACAGACTGCCTTGCTGATCTTTGAGCGATCATATTCTCTCCCTAGGTTCCCTTTTGTCCTTAATTTATTTATAAAATCACTTGGACTTCTCCTTAACTCTATTTGCCAAAACTACCTCATGTTCCCTTTTTGCCATCTTGATTTCCCTCTTATACTCTTCTAAGGATTCATTCGATCTATCCAGTCTATACCTGACATGATTCCTAGTTTTTCTTAATCAAACCCTCAATTTCTTTCGTCATTCAGTATTGCCTGTACCTACCAGCCTTTCCTTCCACCCTCACAATAATATACTGTCTCTGGAATTTTGTTATCTCATTTTTGAAGGCTTCCTATTTTCCATCCATCCCTTTACATCCAAACATCTGCCTGCAATCAGCTTTTGAAAGTTATTTTTAAGATTCCCTACAGTGTGGAAACAGGCCCTTCGGCCCAACAAGTTCACACCGACCCTCCGAACAGCAATCCACCCAGATCCATTCCCCAACATTTACCTCTGACTAATGCACCTAACACAATGGGCAATTTAGCATGGCCAATTCACCTGACCTGCACATCTTTGGACTGCGGGAGGAAACCGGAGCACCCAAGGGAAACCCATGCAGACCCAAGGGAAACCCATGTGCAAACTCCACACAGACAGTTGCCCGAGACAGGAATTGAACCCGGGTCCCTGGCGCTGTGAGGCAACAGTGCTAATCACTGAGCCACTGTGCCACCCAGAGAAATTCTTGTGTAATACTGTCAAAATTAGCCGTCCTCCAATTTAGAACTTGAACTTTTAGATCCAGTCTATCCATTTCCATCACTATTTTAAAAATAATAAAATTATGGTTGCTGGCCCCAAAGTGCTCCCCCATTGACACCTTAGTCACCTGCTCTGCCTTACTTCCCAAGAGTAGATCAAGTTTTGCACTTTGTCTAGTTGGTACATGCACATACTGATTCAGAACATTTTCTTGTAAAAATTTAAATTCCTCCCCATCTAAACCCTTAACACTCCAGTGTTTGTTTGGAAAGTTAACCACCCTATCATTCTTACAGATAAATTTAAATCACCTTACAAATTTGCTCCTCAATTTCCTACTGACTATTAGGGTGTTTATTGTTACAAAGCCGGTCCTTTTCTCAAAGGTACTGTGCCATTGAGTTTTTTCAGAGGAGTCTTAAAACAGCCCAGGCTCCAAAACGGCAGAGTTGGTACAGAGATGAATAGTTTAATGGGACCCTTTTTGTTTACCCCTAAACAGATGATACCTCAGGTCAAAGGATTTCAGTCTTAGAAATTACTTGTATAATGAAAGGGGAGTGGCCAGTCCTGGCAGCTGAGGTTTTTTGGATTAGTTACAGCAGGGGATGTGTGAAACAAGCTTCTGGACTTCTCGCGCTCTCCTTGCAAATTGTGAGTTGCCTGCGTCATGTTTTACTGTTTGTGCTCAAGGGTGTGTGTGTTTTTGGAACAGCATCATTAAGTCAGGTTTGGATAAGTTATCGAGTAAACTATTTTCTGTTCTTTGTGTTTCATTCCGTAATGTTGTAAATAAATATTTTCTGTTTAAAACTTGGCAGTCAACCCAGGAATGTCCAATTTACACTTAGCTAAACAAATAACAAAGTTAAGGTCTGGGTTACCTGCTTAAAAATGTTTTGAGGGGTCTGGCCTAGCCATAACAGATTGGGGTCTCTTAGTGGGATTAAGTGGTGGTTTGTGTCTTTTATTTCGGCTGTTGATTTGGTTGGTTTAAACAGCACTCTGACAGCAAATGCTCTTTCAGTCACTGAGGAGGTTCGAGAGGTGGAAGAAGTAACCTTGGGGGTTTTACAAAAGGCAAACAAGACCAAGTGGCGGAAATTAATAGACAAGCTGGGGTTGCATTTACCTTCTAATGAGGAGAGATGTGATGATTTCAGCAGTAGTTCAATCTTTAAATTTGCTGGAAACACATCATGATATGTAGAAATGGCAAGAATTCAATTGCAAATGAAACCATTTGAGTTAGAGGCGAGAGAGAAGGAAAGGGCAGCAGAAATGAAACAGTTCGAGTTACGATTAAAATCAGAAGAAAACAAAGGGCTCTAGCAGAAGAGAAAGAAAGAAAGAGAGAGAGTTTGAACTTCAGAAATTGACACTTAAAAAGGGAAGTGAGCATAAAAGGATGGAGACAAAGCCTGAAGGTAGGCTTAGTGAGGAAGAGAGTGAGGATAAGCAAGCCCCCGGAAGTCAAAAGCCTGGTGAGAAACTGTTTAACTATGTTCAAGCATTGCCTAAATTTGATGCGAAGGATATGAAAGCCTTTTTCATCTCATTTGAAAAAGTAGCTAAACTAATGGAGTGGCAGTGACCATGTGGGTTTTATTGATCCAAACTAAACTTGTAGATAGAGCTAGTGAGGTATTTGCATCACTATCAGAGGTGGTATCTGGGGTGTATGAGGAAGTGAATAAAGCTTTCTTAAGTACATATGAACTTGTACCAGAAGCTGATAGACAACATTTTCAGGAATCTAAGGAGGGACCCTGGTCAAACCTATATTGAGTTTGAAAGGATCAAACAAAGTAATTTTGATAGGTGGATAAGAGCTTTAAAAATAGAGCAAACGTACGATGCCCTGAGAGAGAATTATTTTGGAGAAGTTCAAAAATTCACCGTCTGACATAGTGCAACCTCATGTGGAAGAGCAGAGAGTTAAAACGGCAAGGTTAGCAGTTGACACGGCTGATGATTATGAGTTGGTCCATAATCCATGGTTTGACTTCCTGAATCAATTTCAATCCATGAGGGATAGAAGTTAGGGAAAAGAAAAATCCTCACATGGAAAGTGAAAGCTAGACCTCAGTGAAAAGCATAAGGAGACCTTATCCCAGGGTAAAAAGGCAACCCTTGAGTGGGGCAAAGAAGTTAAACAGCTCCTGTGTTTTCATTGTAATAAAGTAGACCCCATGAAATCAGAGTGTTAGTGGGCTAGAAAAAGCACAGGAAAGCCAGGCATGGGAAGGTGGGATAAGCCTGAAAGTTTTGTTGGAGTGGTAACACGAAGCTAGAAAGCTGCAGAGTGCACACGCTGATCAGATGGTAGTGAAGGAGGAAGTGCCATATCTGCTTAAAGAAATACCTGCAAAGCTTATTCACATAGGCCAGGTGTAGAAGGTAAAGAGGTTACAATATTAAGGGACACAGGATCCTCTCAGTCTGTGATGCTGAAGGATGAGAAGATATGTACTTCTGAAGGGCTATTGCCAGAAAAGGTACTGGTAACAGGAAGTCATGGTGAGACAAAAAGGGGTCAATTATTTAAAGTGAGGCTAGAGTGTCCAGAAAAAGGGGAAAATTTGTGTTAAGAGTACTGGAAAAATTCTTGGAACCAGGAATACAATTTGTCCTTGCGAATGATATAGCTGATTCACCGCTAGGCATGTTGCCTACTCTAGTTGAAAAGCCAGTTGAAATGCAGGCAACTGAAGCAATGCAGTATGTTTATCCAGGAATCTTGCTTGATTGTGTAGTAATGAGATCACAGAGTCACAAGCTGAAGCAGGAGAGATCAAACGGCACAGAGAAGGAAGCTGAAGTAGCACTAGCAGAGACTGCATCCAGTCAGTTGGTTGGGACAAACCAAGAGCAAATAAAGGATCATGCAAATATCTTTAGCTTTGCTGAGCTCATTGAGTTTCAGCAGAAGGATGAAAAGTTAAAGCAATTGTATTAAAAGATATACTCAGTAAATGAGTCTGAATGCATTCCTGCATGTTATTACCTGAAAAATGATGTCTTAATGAGGTAATAGGAGACCATCACATATTCAAGCAGATGAGAAATGGTCATCAAATTCATCAAATTGTATTGCCAGTGGGGTATAGAAAGGTGGTGTTGAGAGTGGCGCATGAGCTACCACTTGGAGGTCATTTAGGGGTGAAGAAAACACAGGCTAAAATACAAAGACATTTTTACTAGCCTGGACTGCAGAAGGGTGCAATTGAATTTTGCCAGACATGTCATACGTGTCAGGTAATTGGAAAATTACAGGCGGTAATAAAACCTGCACCTTTAATATCTATACCAACATTTGAGGAACCTTTTGCAAGAGTCTTAATTAATTGCGTAGGTTCCCTAACTCAAACGGAAAGCAGGAATCAGTATTTGTGAACAACAATGGCTGCATCAATGAGATTTCCAGAGGCCATTCCATTAGACAATATCTTAGCAAAAAGAATTGTGTAATTTTTCTACGAATTTTCTTTTACTAGATACGGACTACCAATTGAGATACAGTCACATTAAGGGTCAAACTTCACATCCAAACTATTCAAGGAAGTTATGGACAGCTTAGGCATAAACAATTCAAATCCATTGCAGAATCCAGGATCTATCCAGAATCGCAGGGAGATGGCATCAAACACTAAAGACAACGTTGAGGGCTTATAGTCAGGATTAACCAGATGATTGGAGTAAGTAACTTCCACATGTGTTTTTTGCAGTCAAAGATGCACTAAATGAATCAACCAAAGTCAGTCCATTTGAATTAGTTTTTTGGCATGAAGTCAGAGGACTACTAAAATCGATTAAGGAGAAATTACTAAGTCAGTATTCGGAGACCACACATTTGGACTGTCAAATCTTCAAGAACGATTAAGTAGAGCTGGGGAGTTGGCTAGACAGCATTTAACAGTATCACAGCATGCAATGAAACAGGAAGCAGATAAGAAATCAATAATTCGCAATTTTGCTAGCAGGGATAAGGTAAATAGTGCTACTTCCAGTAATAGCTGAACCTTTAAAAGCAGGGTTTAGCGGATCTTATAAAATCGAAAGGAAATTGAGTGAGGTGAACTATTTGATAAGGACTCTAGACAGGAAGAAATCTCACGGAATGTGTCATGTGAATGTGAATATGCTCAAAAGATATTTTGACAGGGAAGGAAAGCAAGAGGAGAAAGTATTAATGATTACAACAAAGAAGGAATAACCAAATTCTGAATTGGACATTCCTCAAATTAAAGTGGGATAAATTATTGGGTTATCTTCCTGAGAAAAATCAAAATGACCTGAAAGAGTTATTGCTATCACATGGGGAGATATGTGGAAATTATTTGGGAGGTACTAACATAATTGTGCATGATGTAGATGTAGGAGATGCTGTTCCGATTAAGCAACATCCTTACAGGCATAACCTTCTAAAGTTGGCACAGGTTCAAGAGGAGATAGAACATGTGCTCCAAGATGGCATAATTGAAGTGAGTTATAATGACCGGAGCTCATCCATAGTTATGGTGCCAAAGCCAGATGGTACCCAACGGTTATGTATGGACTATCGCAAAGTCAATGTACTTACAAAAACTAATGCATATCCAATTCCATGGTTGGAACATTGTGTTGAAAAGGTGGGACAAGCAATTTCTAAGTTAGACTTGCTCAGAGGCCACTGGCAGATACCTTTGTCAGAAACAGCAAAGGTAATTTTGGCTTTCATAACGCCAAATGGACTGTATCAATTTAGAAGGATGAAATTTAGTATGAAAAACGCTCCAGCCACATTTCAGAGACTGACTAATAAAGCTACTTTCCCCTCCTCCTCCTCCCCCCCCAACCCCACACCTTCCCCTCCTCCTCCTCCCCCCCATCCCCACCACTTCCCCTCCTCCTCCTCCCCCCCATCCCCACACCTTCCCCTCCTCCTCCTCCTCCTCCCCCCCATCCCCACACCTTCCCCTCCTCCTCCCCCCCAGATTACCCAACTGTTGTGTACATTCCTGATCTGGTGATTTTTAGTCACTCATGGAAGGAACAGTTACAGCATTTATCGGACTTAGATCGACTTTAGAAGGCAGGTTTGGTGGTAAACCTAACTAAAAGTGAATTTACCAAAGCCCAAGTCACCTTCCTGGGCCATGTTATTGGACATGGACAAACGGCCCCATGGGATGTGAAAACAAAAGTAATTAGGAAATTTCCACACCATCGACAGAAAGAGCTATACAACAGATCCTGGGATTGAGTGGATTTTATCGAAAGTTTGTGATGAACTTTAGCAGTGTAGCAACACCACTCACTGAAATACTAAAGAAAGGAAAGAAGTTTCAGTGGACAACAGACTGTCAAAAGGCGTTTGACAGCATGAAAACTGTGTTAACCACTGCCCCAGTATTAGCCACACTTAATTACACACAGCCTTTCAAGGTGGTTATCAATGCGAGCGATATGGGTGTTGGTGCGGTGCTCCTGCAGGCAGAGATTAAGAAAATAGAATGACCGATTGGGTATTTTTCCATGAAACTGAATGTTCATCAGCAAAAATATTTCATGGTTGAGAAAGAGACTTAAAGCTTGGTGTTGGCACTCCCAACATTTCAGTGTTTATATTACTAGCAACGCATCTGAGACAATGGTATACATTGATCATTACTCATTGAACTTTGTGGAAGAATTTAAGGACAAAAATGCCAGACAATTTAGATGGCGCTTGTTGTCGCATCCATTCAATTTGAACATTGTGTTTGCGCCACATCGAGAAAATGTGATTGCCGATGCATTGTTGAGACTCTAATGAGATACGGAGGTATTCAGTGGTGGGGGTACACAGACTGAATCCTGTCATCAGGCATGTTTGCATGTGTATAATCAGTGTAATGTATATGTGCATTTTAGAGTACTAATCAACTTTTTTTTAAAAGGGGTTTTAAAAATGAAGCCACCTTTGGTTAATGATGGTTCATTTTTTAAGGGGGGGGGTGGGTTGTCACAAAGCCGACCCTTTTTCTCAAAGGTACTGTTCCCTTGAGCTTTTTCCAGAGGGGTCTTAAAACAGCCCAGGCTCCGAAACGGCAGAGTTGGTGCAGAGATGAATAATTTACTGGGACCCTTTTTGTTTACCCCCGAACAGATGATACCTCAAGCCAAAGGATTTCATGTTTTAGAAACAACTTGTATAATGAAAGGGGACTGGCCAGTCCTGGCAGCTGAGGTTTTTTTGGTTCAATTACTGCAGGGGGTGTGTGAAACAAGCTGTTGGACTACTCTCTCTCCTTGCAAACTGCAAGCCTGCGCCATGTTTTACTGTTTGTGCTAAGGGATGTGTGTGTTTTCGGAACAGCATCATTAAGTCTGATTTGGATAAGTTATCGGGTATTCTATTTTCTACTCTTGTGTTTCATTCCATAATTTTCTAAATAAATTTTAAAACTTGGCAGTTGACCCAGCTAATTTACACCAATAATCTCCAATATATACCGAGCAAAACAAATAGTAAAGTTACATAGAACATAGAAGAATACAGCGCAGTACAGGCCCTTTGGCCCTCGATGTTGCGCCGATCCAAGCCCACCTAACCCACTATCCTCCATATACCTATCCAATGCCCGCTTAAATGCCCATAAAGAGGGAGAGTCCACCACTGCTACTGGCAGGGCATTCCATGAACTTACGACTCGCTGAGTGAAGAACCTATCCCTAACTTCAGTCCTATATCTACCCCCCCTTAATTTAAAGCTATGCCCCCTTGTAATACCCGACTCCATACGCGGGAAAAGGTTCACACTGTCAACCCTATCTAACCCCCTAATCATCTTGTACACCTCAATCAAGTCACCCCTAAACCTTCTTTTCTCTAATGAAAACAGCCCCAAGTGTCTCAGTCTTTCCTCATACGATCTTCCTTCCATACCAGGCAACATCCTGGTAAACCTCCTCTGCACCCGTTCCAGTGCCTCCACATCCTTCCTATAGTATGGCGACCAAAACTGCACACAATATTCCAGATGCGGCCGCACCAGAGTCTTATACAACTGCATCATGACCTCAGGACTCCGGAACTCAATTCCTCTACCAATAAAAGCCAGTACGCCATATGCCTTCCTCACCGCACTATTTACCTGGGTGGCAACTTTCAGAGATCTGTGTACATGGACACCAAGATCCCTCTGCTCATCCACACTACCAAGTATCCGACCATTAGCCCAGTACCCCATCTTTTTGTTATTCTTCCCAAAGTGAATCACCTCACACTTAGCTACATTGAATTCCATTTGCCACCTTTCTGCCCAGCTCTGCAGCTTCTCTATATCCTGCTGTAACCTGCCACATTCTTCCTCACTGTCACGGTCTGGGCTACCTGCTTAAAAATGTTTTGAGGGGTCTGGCCTTGTCCATAACGCTCTAATACAATCCCAATACTGCTGAACAATTTTGTTTGAAATCAAAGGCTTAAGTGTTAGAAAGAATGTTGTTCTCAAAAAAGTTCCAAATTTAACTTTGGAAAATAGTGTCAATTTTAAAAAAAATCAGATACTTGAACTGACAAACCTGACGACTGCAAAATTGAGACAATTGGCAAAAATCACGATAGCACAAACTTCTGATTAAATTTCCAATGATTAGAATCACAGACTTAACAGAATTGTTACCTGATGAGTTTGGTATGTCCGTTTTCAAAAATGTACTTGGTCACTTCACATCGATATAATGATTATGAATGTGCTGAAAATCAGATTGCACCACCAAACTCAAACTTAGCAGGTGTTTTGTAGCCTCTAGTGGTCAAGATTATATACTACACCAAAAAGATCAGACTGGAGAAGCTAAAATTCATCCCTATCAATTTCAGTATGTATATCTGCTGTCATTAAGACAGTGAAATAAAAGTTTTGTAGGATTCACTCAGATTTAAGAAAAATAATTGTTGGTACATGCCATCATTGTTTTTATTGTTGACTCCTCAGGAAAGGGGTGGCGAGTTTTCATCTTGAACTGATTCAGTCCACGAAGAATTCTTTACTCAGCAACTATAAGTATTTAAACCATATTTTCAATCAACAGCAATTTAGAGCTTGTAGACGCAGTGGCTCAACTCATTTGTTTAAAGGTCAGTTCACAGCACTTGCACACGAAGAACTAAAATTTTCTAATATGAATGAAGAGGAAGCAGCTCCTAGTTTAAACAGAAAACCTTCCATGAAGTATTACACATTTATGCTATTAAATAGCCTAATCTCTGTGGGATTAACAAGGTACAATAGGATGGGATAAGCAAACAACAGCATTCTCAAACAGTTGTTAAAGTGATTTGGAGACTGGCTACAATTGAAATGGTACATATTTCTGGCACTTTTCTTTTAATTAACAATCTAGCAAAATTGCCACAAGTTTGCAAATAAAATTTAAGAGACATTTAAACATACACATGTTGAGGCAGCGAAGACAGGGATACAGATCATAAGCAGGCAGTTGGTTTAATTTATAATTGAATCAAGGTCAGCACAAAGATGGTGGGCTGAAGGGCCTGTTCCTGCAATGCACCGTTCTATGTTCTATCAAGATACTCATATTCCTCTGCATATCAGAGCTTTGCACTCTTTCACCATTTACATACTATGCTTCTTTCATATTCTTCCTGCTAAAATGGACAATTTCACATTTACCCACATTACACAGCATTTGACACATGCTTGTCCACTCAATTCACCAATCTACATCTTTTGTAACCTTATGTCATCTTCACAACTTACTTTTCCACATATCTTTGCATCCGTAGCAATTTTGGAACCATACCTTCTATCCTTTCTTCCAAGTTTATATAGTTTATATAAGCAGTTGATGCAGCAGCACCAATTCCCGTGGTACAACACTCTCCATCTTGGAACCAGAAAAAGACCCACTTACACTTGTGCTTTGCTTCCCATTAGCCAGCCAATCTTTTCTCCGTACCAAAGTGCTGGGATTACATCATTACCTTCTATTTTCTGTAATAATCTTTGACACAGCAATTTATCTGTGTCTCCTTGCTTACTATGATCTGCCCATACTGACAATAAATCAAATCAATTTATCAAATGCCTTTGGAAATCATGGACAGGGCATCCACCACTTGAAACTTTATTGCTGGAACAGCACAGCAGGTCAGGCAGCATCCAGGGAACAGGAGATTCGACGTTTCGGGCACAGGCCCTTCTTCAGGAATGATTCATTCCTGAAGAAGGGCCTGTGCCCGAAACGTCGAATCTCCTGTTCCCTGGATGCTGCCTGACCTGCTGTGCTGTTCCAGCAATAAAGTTTCAACTTTGATCTCCAGCATCTGCAGACCTCACTTTCTCATCCACCACTTGCCCTTTACCCATTGTAAATTTTACCTCAAAGAATTCCAATAGATTCATTGAATCATAGACTCCCTACAGTGTGGAATCAGGCCACTTGGCCCATCGAATCCACACAGACTCTCTGAAGAGCATCCCAACCAGGCTCCCACCCCACCACACCCCCAAATCTGCAGCTGCAACCCCACATTTCCCATGGCTAATCCATCGAGCCTGTACCTCCGTGGATACAACGGGAAATTTGGTATGGCTAATCTACCTAACCGGCATATCTTCGGACAGTGGTAGGAAACCTAAATTCCTGGAAGAAACCAATAGGACAAATGCCATTTGAACTGAAATCCTCCAAGTGTCCTTTTATAACTTAAGTAATAGCTTTGAACATTTTCCCTGTGATAGACGTTAAGCTAACTGTCCTACAGGTTCTTGCTTTATTTCCCTCCCCTTTTGACGGGTCTGTTTCCATACTGTACATCTCTATGACTCAATGAATGGACAAATTTGAAGCGCCATCTTCCAATCTAAAGGTACCACCTTAAATCAATGTAGTTTTGGAAAATTAACAACTTTGAGTCACAGATTCATAGATATGTACAGCATGGAAATTGACCTTCCAGTTCAACTTGTCCACACCAACCATGACCTAAATTAATGTAGACCCATTTGCCAGCATCCAGCCCATATCCCTCTAAACCCTTCTTATTCATACACACATTCAAGTGCCTTTTAAATGTTGCAATTGTCCCAGGCTCCACCACTTCCTCTGGCAGCTCAATCCATACACACACCGCTCTCTGCGTGAAAAAATTGCCCCTTCGGTCCCTTTTAAATCTTTCCCCTCTCACCCTAATCCTATGCTACCAAGTTCTGGACTCCCCAACCCAGGGAAAAGACCCTGTCTATTTACCTTATCCATGCCCCTTCAGATTTTATAAACCTCTTCTCTGATGATTGCAGTTTTCCTGAGTTCCTCCCTTCCTTCCATTTCCTGATTTTTTCATGGCTACTGGGATGTTAGTCATTCTTTGTCATGAAGACTGATGTAAAAGATCTGTTCAAAGTATCTGCCACCCACCTCCTACAAGTTGTTTCTGCCAACTGTGTTTTTTAAAAACATTTACAGCAAGATTTACAATCAGTTTTTTTTATATTCCGAGCTATCTTTTTCTCATACTCGAGTTTTTCCCTCAATTCATTTTGTTGCAATTCTTTGTTGTTTTTGACATTCCATCCAACATTTTACCTGCTACATGCTTTTGCACAACCACACTTTTTTCCAAGTTCGATATTATCTTTAATATTTCGACATATCCACTGATAATGAGTCCACCCTTCAGAAATTTTCTTACTCATTGGCAAAACTATTCTGTATATTCTGAGATATCACCTTAGTTGTCTGTCATTGCATCTCAAATTAAGCCATCCTCTGGCCAGTTGTGTTTTCAAAGCATCATAAATGCCCTTATTTACATTTTAAACAGAACCCACTTCCCTCTCCCTCAAACTGAAAGTTAATTTCAACCACATCATAGTTTCTGCTACCTAGGGACACGTTCACTTAGAGATCACGAATAAATCCTACCACAATGTACATTATCAAGCTAGGTACATCCTGTTCTCTGGTCAGCTCCAGAATGAGCTATTCTAAGAAACTATCCCAAAAACTTTCTATAAATGGCTCATCTAGGCTACCTTTTCCCATCTGACCTTTTCAGTCGATACATGAATTAAAATATTTAAGATCATAAGAGAGAAAAACAGTAGGTTGATTTGCTCATTGAGCCTGCTCCACCACTCAATAGGATCATGGCTGATCTAACATTCGCTTTATTCCTGATGAAGGGCTTTTGCCCGAAATATAGATTTTACTGCTCCTTGGATGCTGCCTGAACTGCTGTGCTCTTCCAGCACCACTAATCCAGAATCTGGTTTCCAGCATCTGCAGTCATTGTTTTTACCTAACATTCGTCACACCCACTTTTCTATAACGTTTGATTCCTGACTGATTGAGAATCAATCTATCTCAGCCTCAAATATATACAAGAACTCTGCTCCCAATAGCTCTCCATGGCAAGGAGTTCCAAAGACTCTCAATCCTCTGACAGAAAAAATCCCTCCAGATATGTTTTAAATTGACGCTCATTTCATCTGATACTATGTCTAAACTCTCTCATGAGGGGAAACATCCTCTCATCATTTACACTGTCAAGCCCCTTAAGAATCCTTTATTTCTCAATGAGATCACCTCTCATTCTTCTAAAATCCATTGAGTAGAGTCCCAACGTATTTAGTTTTTGCTCATAAGACGATCTCTCCAGAGCAGGGATCATCCTAGTGAACCTTCTCTGAACTACCTCCAATGAAATAATATCTTTCCTTAAATAAATGAGATCAAAACCACTCACAGTATCCTGATGTGGTCTTACTAGCATCTTGCACATTTACAGTAAGAATTCCTCATACTCTAACCCTCTTGAATTAAGGGCCAACATCCAATTTGCATTCCTGATTGCCTGTCACATCTGTATGCGAGCTTTATGTTTTATGCACAAATAACCCCAAGTCCCTTTATGTTGCAGTTTTCTTCAGATTTTCTCCACTTAAATAATACTGATCTTTTGCTCTCCTTTTAAAGCAAACTTCACATTTTCCCATATTATACATCAGATCGCCTATGATTATCACTATACTTTTCTGACAAACTTGATTGAGTTTTTTGAAGACATAGCGAAGAGGATTGATGAGGGCAGAGTGGTAGACATGATCTCTCTGGACTTCAGTAAGGTGTTTGACAAGGTTCCCCATGGGAGACTGGTTAGCAAGGTTAGATCTCATGGAATACAGGGAGAACTAGCCAGTTGGATACAGAACTGGCTCAAAGGTGGTGGTGGAGGGTTGTTTTTGAGGAACCAGTGGAGTGCCACAAGGATCGGTGCTGGGTCCACTACTTCTCAACATAAATATAAATAATTTGGATGTGAGCATAGGAGGTATAGTGAGTAAGTTTGCAGATGACATCAAAATTGGAGGTGTAGTGGACAGCGAAGAAGATTACCTCAGATTACAACAGGATCTTGATGAGATGAGCCAATAAGCTGAGACGTGGCAGATGAAATTTAACTCAGATAAATGCGAGGTGCTGCATTTTGGGAAAGCAAATCTTAGCAGGACTTATACACTTAATGGTAAGGTCCTAGGGAGTGTTGCTGAACAAAGAGATCTTGGAATGCAGGTTCATAGCTCCTTGCAAGTAGAGTCGCAGGTAGATAGGATAGTGAAGAAAGCATTTGGTATGCTTTCCTTCATCGGTCAGAGTATTGAGTACAGGAGTTGGGAGGTCATGTTGCGGCTGTACAGGACATTGGTTAGGCCACTGTTGGAATATTGCATGCAATTCTGGTTTCCTTCCTGTCGGAAAGATGTTGTGAAACTTGAAAGGGTTCAGAAAAGATTTACAAGGATGTTGCAAGGATTGGAGGATGTGAGCTACAGGGAGAGGCTGAACAGGCTGGGGCTGTTTTCGCTGAAGCATTGGAGGCCGAGGGGTGACCTTATAGAGGTTTACAAAATTATAAGGGGCATGGATAGGATAAATAGGCAAAGTCTTTTCCCTGGGGTCAGAGAGTCCAGAACTAGAAGGCATAGGTTTAGGGTGAGAGGGGAAAGATATAAAAGAGACCTAAGGGTCAACGTTTTCATACAGAAGGTGGTACATGTATTGAATGAGCTGCCAGAGGAAGTGATGGAGGCTGGTATAATTGCAACATTTAAGAGGCATTTAGATGGGTATATGATAGGAAGGGTTTGGAGGGATATGGGCTGGGTGCTGGCAGGTGGGACTAGATTGGGTTGGGATATCTGGTTGGAATGGATGGGTTGGACCGAAGAGTCTGTTTCCGTGCTGAACATCTCTATGACTCGATAACAGCTACTGTGTCCTTGATAAGTATGTACCTGTCAAACAGGGATGAAGTGGTTGAGTGAGTGAGCCATGGTTTACTAAAGAAATTGAATCTCTTGACAAGAGGATGGTGGCAGCCTATGTTTGGATGAGATATGAAGGCTGAATTAGGGCATTTGAGAGTTACAAGCTGGCCAAGAAAGACCTAAACAGAGAAATAAGAAGAGCCAAGAGGGGATATGAGAAGTCTTTGGCAGGTAGGATCAAGGAAAACCCTAAAGCTTTCTATAGGTATATCAGGAATAAAAGAATGACTAGGGTAAGATTAGGGCCAATCAAGAAAGTAAAGGGAAGTTGTGTGTGGAGCCCGAGGAGAAAAGAGAAGTGCTAAATGAATATTTAACTGGACAAAGACAATGTTGTCAAGGACAATACTGAGATACAGGTTACTAGACGAGACAGGATTGAGGTTCACAAGGAGGAGGGGTTAGCAATTCTGGAAAGTGTGAAAATAGATAAATCCCCTGGGCCGGATGGGTTTTTTTTAAGATTACTTAGTGTGGAAACAAACCCTTCGGCCCAACAAGTCCACACCGACCCGCCGAAGCGCAACTCACCCAGACCCATTCCCCTACATTTACCCCTTCACCTAACACTACGGGCAATTTAGCATGGCCAATTCACCTAACCTGCACATTTTTGGATTGTGGGAGGAAACCGGAGCACCTGGAGGAAACCCACGCAGACACGGGAAGAATGTGCAAACTCCACACAGAGAGTCGCCTGAGGCGGGAATTGAACCCAGGTCTCTGGCGCTGTGAGGCAGCAGTGCTAACCACTGTGCCGCCCTAGGATGTTCGGGGAAGCGCGGGAATAGATTGCCGAGCCTTTGGCTTCGATCTTTGTGTCATCACTGACTACAGGAATAATGCCAGAAGACTGGAGGATAGCAAAAATTGTCCCTTGTTCAAGAAGGGGAGTAGAAACAACCCTGATAATTAATTATAAATCAATTATAATTAATTGATACTTCAGTTCTGGGTAAAGTGTTGGAAAAGGGTATAAGAGATAGGAATTATAATCATCTAGAAAAGAAGTTAATTAGGGATATTCAACACGGTTTTGTGAAGGGCAGTCGTTCCTCATAAACCTTATTGAGTTCTTTGAGAAGGTGACCAAAGAGGTGGATGAGGATAAAGCGGTTGATGTGGTGTATATGGATTTCAGTAAGGCATTTGATAAGGTTCCTCATGGGAGGCTATTGCACAAAATACAGAGGCATGGGATTGAGGGTGATTTAGCAGTTTGGATCAGAAATTGGCCAGCTCAAAGAAGAGATGATGATGGTTGATGGGAAATGTTCATCCTGGAGTTCAGTTACTAGTCGTGTACAACAAAAGATCTGGTTTGGGTCCAATCTGTTTATCATTTTTATAAATGATCTGGATGAATGCGTAGAAGAATGGTTTAGTAAGTTTGCAGCTGACACTAAGTTCAGTAGAGTTGTGCAAGCGCTGAAGGATATTGCAGGTTACAGAGGCAAATAGATAAGCTGCAGAGCTGGACTGACAGATGGCAAATGGAGGTTAATGCAGAAAAGTGAGAGGTGATTCACTTTGGAAGGAACAACAGGAATAAAGAGTACTGGGCTCATGGTAAGATTGTTGGCAGTTTAGAAATGTATAGACATCTCTGTGTTCACGTACATAGACCCCTGAAAGTTGCGACCCAGGTTAATAGGCATATGGTGTGTTAGCTTTTATTGGTGGAGGGATTGAGTTTCGGAACCATGAAGTTATGCTGCAGCTCTGATGCTGCCACACTAGCGAGTGTTGCGTGCAATTCTGGTCATCGCATTATAGGAAGGATGTGGAAGCTCTGGACAGGGTTCAGAGGAGATTTACTAGGATGTTGCCTGGTATGGAGGGAAGGTTTATGGAGAAAGACTGAGGGACTTGAAGCTGTTTCATTAGAGAGGAGAAGGTTCAGAAGTGACTTAATTGAGACATACAAAATAATCAGAGGGTTAGTAGGGTGGAGAATGAGATCCTTTTTCCTCCAATAGGTAACATGAGGAGGACATAGCTTTAAATTGAGCAGTGACAGATGCAGGACAGATGTCAGAGGTAGTTTCTTTACTCAGATTCGTCAGGGCATGGAACTCCCTGCCTGCAGAAGTAGTAGACGTGCCAACTTTAAAGGGCATTTAAATAGTCATTGGATAAACACAAGGATGAAAATGGAATAGTGTAGGATAGATAGGATTCAGATTAGTTACACAGGTCTGCACAACATAGGTTGAACAGCCTATATTGCGCTGCAATGTTCTATGTTCTGTCTCACAGAATTCAGGGCGAGCTGGCAAATTGAATACAAAATTGGTTTCATGATAGGAAGCAGGGGGCAATATTGGAAGGACGTTTGTTGGACTGGAGGCCTGTGACTAATTGAGTGCCTCAGGGGTTGGTGCCAAGCCTATTACTGTTAGTATCTACATCAATGATTTGGATGAGAACATACGAGGCACAATTAGTAATTTTGCAGATGACATTAAAACAGGGCCTATTGTGGACAGAAAGAAAGGCTATTAGAAATTGCAGCAGGACCTTGATCAACTGGGGAAGTGGGCCGAGAAATGGCAAATGGAGTTTAATATAGCTAAGTGTGAGGTCTTGCATCTTGGAAAGTCAAATCAAGATAGGAGTTTCATGGTGAATGGTTGGGCCTTAAGGAGTTAGTGGAACTAAGGAATCTTAGGATTCAGGATTCAGATTCAGGAGAGTGGAGTCACAGGTAGACAGGGCAGTGAAGAAGGCTTTTGGTACGCTGGCCTTCATTAGTCAGGGCATTGAGTGTCTAAGTTGGGAAGTTATATTGCAGTTGCACAGGACGGTGGTGCGGCCACACTTGGAGTAGTGTGTTCAATGTTAGTTACCTTGTGAGAACAAGGATGTTATTAGACAGGAAAGAGTGAAGAAGAAATTTACAAGGATGTTGCCTGGATTCAATGGTCTTGAGTTACAGAGAGAGGTTGGACAAAATAAGACATTTTTTCTTTACAATGTAGGAGACTGAGAGGGTACCTTATAGTGGTGTATAAGATGATGTGAGGCATGGATAGAGGACGAGAGAGCATAAGTTTAAGGTTAGAGGGAAAAGAATAAAAGGGAACCTGAGGAGTAACTTTATTACACAAAGGGTGGTACACATATGGAATGAGCTGCCAGCACAACAGGTTGAGGTGGGTACATTAACAACATTTAAAAGGCATTTGGATACATACATGGATAGGCAAAGATTAGAAAAATATGGGCCAAGTGCAGGGTAATGGACCAACATTTTGGTCAGCATGGACCAGTTTGAGCCAAAGGGTCTGTCTCCGTGCTGGAGGGCAAAAAGGGGACATGAAATAGCTTTGGCAAATGGGGTTAAGAAGAATCTAGAGGGATTTTAAAAATACATTAAGGACAAAACAGTAACTAGGGAGAGAATAGGGCCTCTCAAAGATCGTCAAGGCAACCTATGTATGGAACCGCAGGAGATGGGAGAGATATTAGGCAAGTATTTTGCATCAGTGTTTAATGTGGAGAAGGACATGGAAGATGCAGAATATGGGGAAATAGATGGTGATATCTTGAAAAATGCCCATATTACAGAGATGTTGTTATTGGATGTTTTAAAATGCATTGAGATGGATAAATCCCCAGGACAGATCAGGCGTACCCTCGAGCTCTGTGGGAAGCGAGGGAAGTGATTGCTGGACCCCTTGCAGAGATATTTCGATCATTGATAGTCACAGGTGAGGTGCTGGAAGACCGGAGTTGGGCAAACTTGGTGTCACTATTTAAGAAAGATAGTAAGGAAAAGCCAGTAAACTACAGACCGGTAAGCCTGACATCAGTGATGGGCAAATTGTTGGAGGGAATCCTGAGGGACAGGACTTACATGTATTTGGAAAGGCAAGGACGGATAAGGGATAGTCAACTTGGCCTTTGTTCGTGGAAAATCATGTCTCATAAACTTGATTATTTTCAAGAAGTAACGAAGAGGATTGTTGAGGGCAGAGTGCTGGACATGATCTATATGGACTTCTATAAGATGTTTGACAAGGTTCCTCACGGTAGACTGGTTAGCAAGGTTAGATCACATGAAATACAGGGAGAACTAACCATTTGGATACAGAACTGGCTTGGTGGTAGAAGAGAGAGGATGGTGGTGGAAAGTTGCATTTCAAACTGGAGGGCAATGATCAGTGGTGTGCCACAAGGATTTGTGCTGGGTCCACTCCTCGTCATCATTTATATAAATAATTTGGATGTGAGCATAGGTGGTCTAGTTATTAAGTTTGCAGATGACACCAAAATTGGAGGACAGCGAAGAAGGCTACCGCAGAGCACAACAGGATCCTGATCAGATGGACCAATGGGCTGAGGAATGGCAAATGGAGTTCAATTTAGATAAATGAGGTGCTGCATTTTGGAAAGGCAAACCAGGGCAGAACCGATACACTTAATAAAGTACAGAGGAGTATTGCTGAACAAAGAGACCTTGGAATGCAGGTTCATAGTTCCTTGAAAGTGGAGTTGCAGGTAGATTGGATAGTTTGGAATGCTTTCCTTTATTGGTCAGAGCATCAAGTACAGGAGTTGGGAGATCATGTTGCAGCTGTACAGAACGTTGGTTAGGCCACTGTTGGAATATTCCATGCAATTCTAGTCTCCTTCCTA
The DNA here is from genome assembly GCF_037043375.1 of Chiloscyllium plagiosum. Taxonomy (NCBI): domain Eukaryota; kingdom Metazoa; phylum Chordata; class Chondrichthyes; order Orectolobiformes; family Hemiscylliidae; genus Chiloscyllium; species Chiloscyllium plagiosum. The sequence goes on along the minus strand of NW_028270153.1, from coordinate 70,970,884 downwards.
TTAGAAGGATGTCGTGAAACTTGAAAGAGTTCAGAAAAGATTTACAAGGATGTTGCCAGGGTTGGAGCACTTGAGCTATAGGGAGAGGTTGAATAGGCTGGAGCTGTTTTTCCTGGAGCATCAGAGGCTGAGGGGTGACCGTATAGAGGTTTATAAAATCATGAGTGGCATGGATAGGGGGATATTCAAGGTATTATCCTTGGGGTGGGGGGTGTACAGAGCTAGAGGGCATAGATTTAGGATGAGAGGGGAAAAGTTTAGGTTCTTTTTAAAGGGCAACTTTTTCATCAGAGGGTGGTGCATGTATGGAATGAGCTACCAAAAGAAGTAGTGGAGGCTGGTACAATTACAATATTTGAAAGACATCTGAATGGGTATATGAATAGGAAGGATTGCAAGAGAGATGGGCCAAGTGCTGGCAAATAGGTGTACATCAGTTTAGAATATCTGATGAGCATGGACAAGTTGGACCAAAGGCTCTGTTTTCATGCTGCATATCTATATGACTGCATGGTTCTAATTCCTGCTGCATTCCTTTGCATATATTTTCAACCCATTCCTGTTACTTTTATTATCATTTGCCTCTTCACTTCCTTGCACCTCTGTTCTTTCATTTCTTTTTGATTTTTTAAACTTCTCTCCAACTGAACCGCCACCCCCTCACACCATCACTCATTAGTTAAAACTCCTATCTACAGCCTTTGTTATACAATTCACCAGGATACTGTAACACCATTTTTCAAATGAAGCCCATACTAAGAGAGAAGCTCTTTCCCCAGGTGCCAATGGATAAACAAGAATTGGAACCCATTTTGCCCATACCAATCTTTGAGCCATTATCAACTTCTCTCATATTATTTACCTGATAGTGACTTGCATATGCCTCACCAAGTAACCTGGAGATTATTGCTTTTGTAGTTCTGCTTTAAAATTTAGCTCCAAGCTGCTCCTAATTACTCAGCAGAAATTCTTTCCTTGTTGTTGGTACCTACATGGACCAGGAAAACTGGATCCCTCCCCTCCCAAAGTTCTGCTCCATCACAGAAGAATGTTCTCAAACTTGCAAACACAGCCTATGGGACTTTGCCCATGCTTCTGAGAACACTATCTACTGCCCTAATATTCTTATCTCCTATTACAATATTATTTAATCTCCCCCCCCCCCCATTTGACTGTTGTTGGACAAGAGCTGTGGTCAGTTTGCTAATTCTTGCTGCAGTCTATGACCCCACCCACACTGGGAGTAAGAAACTTGTACCTATTGAATAAGGGCACTGGCTGAGGCTGTTAGAAAGTCAGGACCCTCATATCCTCCCCACTTGCAGTCACACCCTTTTGTCTTGACTATGGTCCAAATTTGATGTAATTAATCTAAGGAGTGTGAATGTCTCTTGAAACATTATCCAGACACCTTCACCCTTCTCTAACGTGTCATTGTGTCCACAACTCAGATTCCAGCTCATCATATCAGAGTCAAAGCTTATATTCATGATTCCATTTTTTCTTTAGTTGTTTCCCTTTCCCTTTCCAATTCGAATTCGAGCTTCCTCGTTGTTATTCCCCTTTCTTTATATTTTCTTGTACTTTGGAATTCCTTCTTGAGCACTTTCATCTTGTCTTTGTGCTCAAGCTGCTTTAACTGTAATTCAGTATTGCTCTACTCTGATGTATCAGTATCTGGATTACTTCATCTCATTATATATCAATTAAATCAAAGTGCTGTGCTCATACAGCACACTTTGTTTTAACAGTCACTCTTAAAAGGGAGCAAAAATTATGTATTTCAAATATCACAGTTTACTGTATTATTCTATATAATTATTATAGTCTTTTTAATTTATTTACCGCAATGTAAATATACTTTTTATTCAATCCAATGACCATATAAATACCAACAGTTGAATTTAATTTTGAGTCAATGACTGCATTATCAGAGTAATCAGTTAAGGCTGCAAGAGAGTAGGCTTTGTGCTGGTCAATTTTATTTCATGCAAAGTTGATTATTTAAGTGATTTATGCTGTAAATAAAGCACAACAGTAATGTGCACACTCCCTATATTACATTTCTATGACTTAATTGATGTAAAAACACACACTATGTGGACCTCTTGAATATGCAGAATATTTGATCAACTGGCACACTCCTGGCCCCCATAGATTTCTGTTTATAATAAGTTTGCTGTATTTTACATTTATCTGTTTTCCTAGCTCTGACAGGCAACGCTGCCTCCAGTTTACCTGCCAACACAATCAACCTGGGTTTTGAATGTTCACTTAAGACTATCAGGTTCAACTCTGCCCCATCCAGGAAACCCTTTGAGATTCCTAGTGCCATTTCTTTTGGAGTGCAGAACCTGACGTTTTCTTCACCTTTACTACTTACATTACCACACCCAAATCCTCATTGTCTGTTTCAAATTCTATCCTAACAAGAACCAAAAAATTGTGCTACACCTCATGGAGGTTGCACGCTTCACATTAGGTCCCTAGATTCTGGATATTTGGTGCTAGAAGAGCACAGCAATTCAGGCAGCATCCGAAAAGCTTCGAAACCGACGTTTCGGGCAAAAGCCCTTCATCAGGAATAAAGGCAGAGAGCCTAAAGCGTGGAGAGATAAGCTAGAGGAGGGTGGGGGTGGGGATAGAGTAGCATAGAGTACAATAGGTCAGTGGGGGAGGAGATGAAGGTGATAGGTCAGGGAGGAGAGGGTGGAGTGGATAGGTGGAAAAGGAGATGGGCAGGTCGGACAAGTCAAGGGGACAGTGTTGCTGGAGGTTAGAAACTAGGATGAGGTGGGGGAAGGGGAAATGAGGAAACTGTTGAAGTCCACATTGATGCCCTGGGGTTGAAGTGTTCCGAGGCGGAAGATGAGGCGTTCTTCTTCCATGCGTCTGGTGGTGAGGGAGCGGCGGTGGAGGAGGCCCAGCACCTCCATATCCTCGGCAGAGTGGGAGAGGGAGTTGAAATGTTGGGCCACGGGGCGGTTTGGTTGATTGGTGCGGGTGTCTCGGAGATGTTCCCTAAAGCGCTCTGCTAGGAGGCGCCCAGTCTCCCCAATGTAGAGGAGACCGCATCGGGAGCAACGGATACAATCAATGATATTAGTGGATTTGCAGGTAAAACTTTGATGGATGTGGAAGGCTCCTTTAGGGCCTTGGATGGAGGTGAGGGAGGAGGTGTGGGCACAGGCTTTACAGTTCCTGCGGTGGCAGAGGAAAGTGCCAGGATGGGAGGGTGGGTCATGGGGGGGGGGGGCGTGGACCTGACCAGGTAGTCACGGAGGGAACGGTCTTTGCGGAAGGCGGAGAGGGGTGGGGAGGGAAATATATCCCTGGTGGTGGGGTCTGTTTGGAGGTGGCGGAAATGTCGGCGGATGATTTGGTTTATGCGAAGGTTGGTAGGGTGGAAGGTGAGCACCAGGGGCGTTCTGTCCTTGTTGCGGTTGGAGGGGTTGGGTCTGAGGGCGGAGGTGCAGGATGTGGACGAGATGCGTTGGAGGGTATCTTTAACCACGTGGGAAGGGAAATTGCGATCTCTAAAGAAGGAGGCTATCTAGTGTGTTCTATGGTGGAACTGGTCCTCCTGGGAGCAGATACGGCGGAGTCGGAGGAATTGGGAATACGGGATGGCATTTTTGCAAGAGGTAGGGTGGGAAGAGGTGTAATCCAGGTAGCTGTGGGAGTCGGTGGGTTTGTAAAAGATATCAGTGTCAAGTCGGTCGTCACTGATGGAGATGGAGAGGTCCAGGAAGGGGAGGGAGGTGTCAGAGATAGTCCAGGTAAATTTAAGGTCAGGGTGGAATGTGTTGGTGAAGTTGATGAATTGCTCGACCTCCTCGCGGGAGCACGAGGTGGCGCCAATGCAGTCATCAATGTAGCGGAGGAAGAGGTGGGGAGTGGTGCCGGTGTAATTACGGAAGATCAACTGCTCTACATAGCAAACAAAGAGACAGGCATAGCTGGGGCCCATACGTGTGCCCTTTGGTCTGGAGGAAGTGGGAGGATTCAAAGGAGAAATTCTTAAGGGTGAGGACCAGTTCGGCCAAACGAATGAGAGTGTCGGTGGAGGGGTACTGTTGGGAACGTCTGGAGAGGAAAAACGGAGGGCTTGGAGGCCCTGTTCATGGCGGATGGAGGTGTAGAGGGATTGGATATCCATGGTGAAGATGAGGCGTTCGGGGCCGGGGAAACGGAAGTCTTGGAGGAGGTGGAGGGCGTGGGTGGTGTCTCGAACGTATGTGGGGAGTTCCTGGACTAGGGGGGGATAGGACAGTGTCGAGGTAGGTAGAGATGAGTTCAGTGGGGCAGGAGCATGCTGAGACAATGGGTCGGCCAGGGTGGTCAGGCTTGTGGATCTTGGGAAGGAGGTAGAACCGGGCAGTGCGGGGTTCCCGGACTATGAGGTTGGAAGCTGTGGGTGGGAGATCTCCTGAGGTGATGAGGTTCTGTATGGTCTGGGAGATGATGGTTTGGTGATGGGGGGTGGGGTCATGGTCAAGGGGGCGGTAGGAAGAGGTGTCCTCGAGTTGGTGTTTGGCTTCAGCGATGTAGAGGTCAGTGTGCCAGACTACCACTGCGCCCCTTTTATCCGCTGGCTTGATGGTGAGGTCGGGATTGGAGCAGAGGGATTGGAGGGCTGCGCGTTGTGAGGGTGGGAGGTTGGAGTGGGGGAGGGGGGTCGACAGGTTGAGGCGGTTAATGTCCCAGCGGCAGTTGGAAATGAAGAGGTCGAGGGCAGGTAATAGGCCAGCGCGGGGTGTCCAGGTGGATGCAGTGTGTTGGAGGTGGGCGAAGGGGTCCTCGGAAGATGGGCAGGAATCCTGATTGTGAAAGTAAGCTCGGAGGCGGAGGCGACGGAAAAATTGTTCGATGTCACGGCGTGTATTAAATTCATTGATGCGTGGACGGAGGGGGACGAAGGTGAGTCCTTTGCTGAGGACTGATCAATCGTCCTCAGGTGAGGGGGAGGTCTGGAGGGATGGTGAAAACTCGGCAGGGCTGGGAGCTGGTGTGGGTGTAGAGCTGGGAGTGGGGTCGGAGCCAGTACCTGGAGTGGGTGTGATGGTGGGGGGAATGGGGGTAGAGTCATGAGCAGGGGTAGTGTTCCCCTCGGGGTTCTGGGGGGTGGGGATAGTGACAGTGGGGTCTGTGGGGGGCGTGTCAGCAGAATGCAGGTGAGTGGCACTGGTGGGGGCGGAAGTGGTGGCAGACACGGCAGTAGGGGTGGTGGAAGTCACTGAGCGTGTGGCATCAGCGATGATGTGAGGGGCGGAAGTGGCTGTGGGAGTGGCCATGATGGGGGCAGAAGTGACATCATCAATCAGCGTGGGGGTGGTAGCTGCATCAGCCGCATGGCTAATGGTGTTTCCGAGGCCAGGGGAATCTTCTGGGATGTTCGAGGAGCTAGCCCCAGAGTCACCACAAAAGTTAAACATTTGGAATTCTGTAAAGTCTCCTTTCTAAAAGTCAGATTAACAGTAAAATGGAACAGATTTCTATACTTAACTATTTAATACAAATGTACAAATTCTAGCCATTGGTAAACAACTATGAACATTGTCAACATATATCTCTACTAGTTAAAACTCTAACCCCCTTCTAAAACTCCTCTACACACAAACAAATTTTAAAAATTTGGTGTTGTGTATGGAGGGAGAAAAAAAAGAGTGGAAAAATAATTCAATAACAACAGTCCTCAGGATTCAAATGAGGTTCCTTTTGTTTGTTGTCATTGTGGGTTTGTTCGCCGAGCTGGGAAGTTGGTTTGCAAAGATTTTGTCTGCTTTCTAGGTGACACACTCAGTGCTGTGGAGCCTCCTGTGAAGTGCTGCTGTACTGTGTTGGTTGGAATTTATTTGGCTTCGCTCCCACTGATTCCGGTTATGCGTTGCATTGGTCAGTATATCGTCCTAGGTCAATGTGTTTATTGATGGAGACCATAGACGAGTGCTCCTAGAAATTCTCTAGCTGTCCTCCGACTTGCCCTATTATTTTTGTTGTCCCAGTCAAATGTATGTTCCTTGGCATCTGTGTATAGCTACTAAGGACAGCAGCTTGTGGCGTCTAGTGGCTAGTTGATGTTCATGAATGCAGATTGCTACTGTCTATCTGTTGTCCTCCATAGTGATACGTGCAGTCCCTACATGGAATCTTGAATACCATGTTTGCCCTGCACATGACAGGTGTTGGGTATTTTGTTCTGGTGAGTTGTCGGAGCACAGTTGCCAGTTTATGTACTGTCATGAATCAGAGTGTTTGGAAAGTCTAGCTGTCAGTTCCAAGATATTATTTTTTATATAAGGTAGACTGATTAGTATATTGCGTATGGCATGTCCTTGTTGCATTGTTTGTCTGCCAGGCACCTGCAGATGAAGTTGAGGGAATATCCATTCTTGGCAAAGACTTTGTAGAGATGTCCTTCTTCCTCTCTTGACAGATCGGAAGTGCTGCTGTGTTGTAGCCCTTTTGAACAGGGTCCTAATGCAGCTGCTCTTGTGTGTGCTTGGGTGGTTGCTGTTAAATTCAGGACCTGGTCTGTGTGTGCTTTTCTGAAAACTTTTGTTATGCATTCCCCATTCTGTATTCTTTTTTACCATCACATCAACAAATGGGAGTTGATTGTTAACTTCATCCTCTCGAGTAAATTTGATCACTGTGAGCATGGTGTTGCTAATTTGATGTATGCCTTCAATTTCTGTTCTTTTAATTATTATAAATGTGTCATCCATATATCTGATCCAAAGTTCTCGTCTTTGCATCACAGCTTCTACTATGAGCCTGGAGATGGGAGAGTCCATAGGTGCCCATTGATTTGTTCATATATTTGGCTGCTGAATTAAACAGCATTGTCAAGCACAAGTCCAGTAGTTTAAGTATGCAGTCCTGTTGATTGGTCCCCTGTCATGTCATCTATTGTGTTTTATCCAGGAGATTAGCCAAGGAAACATTAGCCAAGGTTTTGTCAACTGAAATAAACAGTCCATTACATCAAATGAAACTATAGTTTTGTCCTTGTCTATGTTTATGTTCTTGATGTTGTCCAGGAATTCCTGTGATGATTGTATGGAGTGTTTGGATCCACGTTTAGAAATTTTAGTTTTTGTTTAAGTTCTTTTTTCCAGTTTATGAGATGGGATACAGCGACCACTGCAACAAACAACTGAAACCAGCAACCAGAAGCACCAAGAATGAAGCCAAATAAATTCCAACCACCCAACAGTATAGCAGCGTTTCACAGGAGGCTCCAGAGCACAGAGGGCATCACTGAGAAAGGGGATGAAATGTCTGCAAACCAACTTCTCAGCTCAGTGAACATACCTACAACAACTGCAACCCGCAACAAGCTACAAATCTTTACACAAACCTTGCTTCTTTTGTTTCCCCAGGTCCTTCAGTTGTCTGACCCTTGCTTTCACAAATGTTCACTTCTTCACAGAAGGCACAGAGCAACTAGTTCACAAGTTGTCAAGTTTCTGACATATTGTTGAGTGTGCGGGGAAGTGCGAGTATGGAGGGTGACCACGAGGCAAAGTGAAAAACATCACCTCCCTTTCCAGAGGTGTAATGGCATCTCGCTATATCAGAGTCACAAACTTCTGAATCGCCCAGGAATCATAGAGCTGTTGTCAAACTGTCCTTTGGTATCTACAACTGGTCAAACTTCCTCCAAATCAGCAACCTGTGACAAATGTACACATATCCTGGTAGCAAGCTGTCTCCTCTTACACCATTCCTCACTACTTGAAAAACAACGGAGTGAACACAAGCCACAATGAGTTTCAGTAACTTGCTTTTTAAAAGTACAGCAATTCCTTTCTCAGTTATTTGTTGTTAAATAGCCCTGTCTTGTTCAGTCCACAATCCAAGATAAAGTCTGTACAATTCTCTTGCCTCTCTAATTGTACAGTTGATAAAAACACCAGCCTGGTTCCAATGGGATTCATAGTTTTTGTAGAGAACAGTCTCAAACCTTCTATTTTATCCTCTACCACCTTCCTCCTTACCTCCTCACCTCCTCAAGTGGCTTATATGGCAGCATGTGACCATATTCGGATACTCATTCATCTTGCAGCCCTCACTCTCACCTAAAATGAAATCATCTTAAACTCATTGGATCATTGCAAGGGCTGAGGTTCTTGCAGCACTGCCCTGAGTCCCCTTACCTGCCTCATTCAGTCATACACTCCTGCCCCTGAACACTGACTGAATCAAACAATCCAATTCTGAGAGGTGTGGCTACCTCCTAGTACTAAGAATCCCTCATTGATATATTACACTGTCTGCAGTTCAAATTCTGAGATAAAGCAACCTGAACTTCAAACACTTGGGTAGTCAATATTTACTCAAATTGGAGTTTGGGAACTGCTGCAACCATGACACATTATATATCCTGCCATACTCAAGGAGCTCTATGAAATTACATATTTATTATTTTTAACTTTATGCTTAATTATGCTTTTATACATTGTATTAGCCTTACCACCAGCTGTACTATTTCCAACCTTAGGAATAAACTTTAATCACTTACCAGATATTTACCAATTAAACCAGTTACTTGTCCTGTTCAAGAGCAAGAACCAATTCCTTTAAAGTGAAAAGGCTTAGGCAAAAACAAAAGCAACAAATACTTCTTTCCCTTCCTTTGCTTAACTCCTTGAATCATTTAACTCTGGCATTCCATTCGAATTTGTACTCACGGAAACACAAAGTAGGAGTAGGAGCAGGAAACCGCCAACCGTCCCTTTGAGCCTGCTCCGCCAACCATCACGATCATGGCCGATCATCCAACTCAATAACCTAATCCTGCTTTCTCCCCATAATCTTTGGTCCCGTTCGCCCCAAATGCTATATCTAGCCGCCTCCTGAATACACATTTAGCATCAACGACCTCCTGTGTTCACGAATTCCACAGGCTCACCACACTTTGGGTGAAGAAATGGCTCTTCATCTCCGTCCTAAATGGTCCACTCCAAATTCTCAGACTGTGACCCCTGGTTCTGGACGCACCCACCTTTGGGAACACCATCCCTACATCTACCCTGCCTGGTCCTGTTAGAATTTAAGTCTCTATGAGGTTCCCCCTTCACTCATCTTAACTCCAGTGAAAATAATCCTAACCTAGTCAATCTCTCCTCACACGTCAGTCCCACCATCCCGGGAATCAGCCTGTACTTGAAATCACTTGCAATGAAGGCCAACATACCACTTTGCTTCTTTACTGCCTGCTGCACTTGCATGCTTACCTTCAGCGACTGGCACAGAAGGACACCCAGATCCCAGTGTACACTTCCCTCTCCCACTTTACAGCCATTCAGGTGGTAATGTGCCTTCTTCTTTTTTACTTCCAAAGTGAATAACCTTGCACTTATCCAAATTACACTGCATCTGCCATTGATATGCCCACTCACACAACCTGTCCAGAACATGCTGAAGGATCTCTGCACCATCAGAATTCACCCTCCCACCCAACTTGATATGAGAGTCATAGAGGTGTATAGCACGAAAACAGACCCTTCTGTCCAACCCGTCCATGCTGACCAGATATCCCAACTCAATCTAGTCCCACCTGTCAGCACCCGGCCCAAATCCCTCCAAACCCTCCCTATTCATATACCCATTCAAATGTTACATTTTGTTCCCCCATCCAAATCATTGATATATATTGTGAATAGCTGGGGTCCTCGCACCGATCCCTGTGGCACCCCACTGCCTTCCAATTTTAAAAGGACCCATAAATTCTTTTGATTCCTCTCTGTCAACCAATTTTCTATCCATCTCAATACACATCCCCCAATCTAACACAAAAGGCCAGAGTCACTTAATAGGTATCCAGTTTCAGTTGTTTCTTAATTAAGTCACTGCTTCACTCAAACCCTTGAAAAGCCCTGCTTAGGGGCTGGCAACAAAAGAAATTACGCCACTACCTGCAAGGTCAAGTTTTACAGCTCCTGTCTTACAACTGTACTGCTGTTTGCTTGCTATCACTGGGTCAAAATCCTAGAACCCCATTCCCAATAGGAGGCGCAACTGGACTGTAGTGGCTCAAGGACTGTGACACTAACATCCACAAAGAATTGAACAAGAATAGATAATCAGCATTATGGCTATGCATTGTTAAGTTATCAAGTGATAGACTCACCTTAAGGTTCTTAATGTGTGCTGCAGTCTCTATAATGCATTTCTCTGGAGATGTGTCCAATAAATATTCAATGACAACATCTTTGTTGTACAATCTAAAATGTAAAAAGTGATCAGTCAAACAGAGCGTCAATCCCAAACTCTAAGCATCAGATATAGAATTGCAGTTAGAAATATAAGGAGTTGAACTTGGAAAGGAAACGCAAATTGATTTTAAACCGTTGAAATAAAAGGACAACTGAAGCTGTCCAAAAGATAATTTTATTTTTGTATTGCATTTCAGTGGGATTATCAAGACATCCAGCTCCAAATAATCATGGACGTCTAACTGGGATGACTGCGAAGACTGCAAATTGAGTCAAAGATCTCAATCAATTCTTTCATAGATTTATAGAAACCCAGAAAAAACAAAAAACGTACTCAAAAACATTCAAAGAAGTCAATATACTCCTGGAAAAAGTACAGAAACTTTCCTAATCAGCCTTGACACAATGGGGTCCCCTCTGGTCCAGTCACAATGGGTAGCTTCCAAACCTATCCAAGGAAAGCATGCCAGATTGCAAGTATCCTGAGCAGATAATAGATGTGAACTAACACACATCTTAATATCTGACATCCATCAGGCACTGTATGACATCAGTAACAAAACTGTATTCAACCAGAACCTGTCATCTCATTTCCCAGCATATGCTTCACTCCTCCTGGCTCAACAAGGTGTAGAGGAAGGTGTGCGAGGAACAGCACCTAGAATACCTAAAAATGCGGTTGCAATCAAGGGAACGTACAAGACAGGACCACATGGATGCTAGACAGCAGAAACAAAAACATAGAACATAGAAGAATACAACGCAGTACAGGCCCTTCGGCCCTCGATGTTGCGCCGATCCAAACCCACCTAACCTATACTAGACCACTACCTCCATATGCCTATCCAATGCCCGCTTAAATGCCCATAATGAGGGACAGTCCACCACTGCTACTGGCAGGGCATTCCATGAACTCACGACTCGCTGAGTAAAGAACCTACCCCTAACATCTGTCCTATACCTACCCCCCTTAACTTAAAGCTATGCCCCCTTGTAATAGCTGACTCCATACGTGGAAAGAGATTCTCACTGTCGATCCTATCTAAACCCCTAATCATCTTGTACACCTCTATCAAGTCACCCCTAAACCTTCTTTTCTCTAATGAAAACAACCCCAAGTGCCTCAGCCTTTCCTCATACGATCTTCCTACCATACCAGGCAATATCCTGGTAAACCTCCTCTGCACCCGTTCCAGTGCCTCCACATCCTTCCTATAGTATGGCGACCAAAACTGCACACAATACTCCAGATGTAGCCGCACCAGAGTCTTCTAGAACTGCAACATGACCTCAGGACACCGGAACTCAATTCCTCTACCAATAAAAGCCAGTTCGCCATATGCCTTCTTCACCGCACTATCTACCTGGGTGGCAACTTTCAAAGATCTGTGTACATGGACACCAAGATCCCTCTGCTCATCCACACTACCAAGTATCCAACCATTAGCCCAGTACCCCATCTTTTTGTTACTCTTACCAAAGTGAATCATCTCACACTTAGCTACATTGAACTCCATTTGCCACCTTTCTGCCCAATTCTGCAGCTTATCTATATCCCGCTGTAACCTGCCACATCCTTCCTCACTGTCTACAACTCCTCCGACTTTCGTATCATCCGCAAAACTTGCTCACCCAATCTTCTAACCTCTCCTCCAGGTCATTTATAAAAATGACAAACAGCAATGGTCCCAAAACAGATCCTTGCGGAACACCGCTAGTGACGGCACTCCAAGATGAACCTTTGCCATCAACTACTACCCTCTGTCTTCTTCCAGCCAGCCAACTCCTAATCCAAACCTCCAACTCACCCTCAATGCCATACCTCCGTATTTTTTGCAGTAGTCTACCATGGGGAACCTTATCAAATGCCTTACTAAAATCCATATACACCACATCTACCGCTTTCCCCTCATCCACCTCCTTAGTCACCTTCTCAAAGAATTCAATAAGGTTTGTGAGGCACGACCTGCCCTTCACAAAACCATGCTGACTATCCTTGATCACATTATTCCTATCCAGATATTCATAAATCCTATCCCTTACAATTCTCTCTAAGACTTTGCCCACAACAGAAGTGAGACTCACCGGCCTATAGTTACTAGGGTTATCCCTACTCCCCTTCTTAAACAAGGGAACCACATTTGCTAGCCTCCAATCTTCTGGCACTACTCCTGTAGACAGCAAGGACATAAAAATCAAGGCCAATGGCTCTGCAATCTCCTCCCTTGCTTCCCAGAGAATCCTAGGATAAATGCCATCAGGCCCAGGGTACTCATCTATTTTCACCCTTTCCAGAATTTCCAACACCTCTTGACACATGCCCCATTTAATCCTGCATTTCTAAGTTTTAAAATTCCTCAGCATCAGCAAGGACAGAATCCTAATTATTTCAGTCAATGAATCGTGAGGAGTACACCATTCTTGGCACCACTACTACAAAAATTCCATTTAGAATCTTTGGCTAAGAATTGCATAGCAGGAAAATAATCATAGACAGACATCAGAGACAGGTATCAATAAGTGTACAAAAATCCCACCTATAACGCATTTTGAATGGAAGACAATTGATGAACATGCCCAATTGACTATACCCTAAGTTAACTCCTACCTGCCAAGTTCACAAGCGACTATGGGTTTCCTCAGAGGTCTCTGACTGATCGCACAGTAGTTCCAGCGAGCAATTAATGCAGCATTTTTGTCAACCTGAAAAAAAAACAAATTTATGCAAATAAAGCACAACCAAGTTTGTGCACAAGAGGAGAATGACACCTACTACACACCTCAAAACGAATATCCCAAAACAAACATTTACAAAAAGGCTTTAATTTACTAAATTGTCCTAAATTAACAAAATTGAAAAATCCAAATCAAATTGGTCACAAGTAAATCACATCAATCACAGTTTTGGCCATCCCTCTTCAACCACATTTCCCATTCCAAAGTTCCATCTAGCTATCCAATAACCCAAATGTCCCATGCAGGTGGCAAGTCAGCCACTTTAAGGTACTGCATTCATGTAAATACTTTAAGGGGGCAATGCACTTAATTAAATTTCTTCAATAAAGAAAATTTAAACATACATCGCCGACAACTCGGTTCCTGCTGCATCTGCCCTGAGAGAAATCTCATCAAAATATTCATTCAATTGTATCAAACCACTCAAGGAAAATCAAATACAATCAGACAGACCAACCGGCATTGGCCGAAACTTTAGAAATAGCAATGACTACACACCCCCAATTGATCCACAAGTCTATAGAGTCTGAGAGTCATACAGCATGGAAACAGACCCTCCAATCCAACTAGTCCATGCCAATCATGATCCCAAACTAATCTAGTCCCACATGCCTGCAATTGACTCATATCCCTCCAGTCTTTTCCTATCGAGGATATTATCCAAACGCTTAAGGATTGCAGCTGTACCTACATCCACCACTTCCTCTGGCAGTTCATTCCACACAGTAACCATTCCTGTGTGGAAACCACTTCAGTAATAGCTGAGACTTGTGCCAAAATTAGAAGGCTACCCTACAGCCTAGTCAACTAAAAGCCGGACACTATCATAGTCACCAAATTATACCATACAGCCAATGTCAAAGCTTCACCATTCCTGAGCCTGCTCTGCAGGTGGGAAGGAGCATACCTATAACCCGACCCTAAAGCAGTATGGTGTTATTCGTAGCAATACTTGGAATGCATGCCTCAAAGAAGCTAGGGCATCTCACCAGTCTATGCCGGTACTTATGCTCCATTGAAGCTTTCATGTATCATTCTTCAGTTAAACTTCGATCATGGCCCACTCCCTTTCTCTCTCTCACAGTTTGGCAAACTTCCCACAAATGCATTGATACATTTCGAAGAAAGTTTCTTCTGAATTCCCAAGTGGATTTCTTGGTGAGAACCATATATTGATGACCTTTTGCAGTGATCTTCCCCAAAATAGGAAACATACTATACCTCAAATCAAAACATTTCCTAATTTTAAAAGATCTCGATTAGCCTTTGTTTTTGAAGACATAAGAGGCCCAGCTTGCCAATTCTTCCCTTACATATATCTCTAAGTGTTCTGGCATCTGCCTTGCATATATAGGCAACTGGGCATCTATCCAACAATACAAAACAATTGTCAAGATATGCCCAATCACTTACTTAGCAAGAAGAGGTCAGTTAGCTGGGTCGACCGGACCATTAGGTTAAACCACCACCAAATCATCTCTCTATCCAATGAGACAGCTGTCCTATAATCCAGTAGGAACGTGGCAATTCTACCCTTGCATGGCAAGTACCAACTCACTGCTGCTCAACTTAGGTCCCTCCATGGTACTCAACTCTCGTCCTCATCACAGCCGTGATCCAAACACGGACAAAAGAACAGAATTCTGGAGGTCACCGGAGGGTAACTGATCTTGATTCCAAATAAACCTGTTGGACTATAAGTTGTTGTGAGCTTAAGCAAAATCAAAGTCCCTGGGAAACAAGGAAAAACCTCTTCTTGAAGTTATTGTTAACACACAGAGGGCATTGGTTGTTGAACCCCAATTATCTCAACTCCAAAATATCATTGAAGTGGTCTTAGGCCCAACCATCTTCAAGTTCATCATTAGGTTTGAAGTGCGGATATTTGCTATGATTGCAGAACGTTCACTGTTATTACTCATTACTGTCTGAAGGTATACTTGAGACTTAAGGAGCAAGGAACAGGCGATAGATAAATTAGTTAAATGATTAATTTGGTGAGCACGGGTTGTAAAAATATAGTCACGAATGTGGTGAGAGTTATATGCAATGTGGTTATCTGAAATAAAGCTGTCACTAAAAAGTGTGGACCTGAACTCTGTTTTATCTTTTTCTGTACTGCATTAACAGCAGAGGATGGTTGAGTCAAAATGTGAAGCTTCAAAGTAGATTTATCCACTATTCTCTGAAACTGAACCTAAAAGAACAAGGAAGGAAAATAGTAACTATGTGGACTTGGATTACTTTCTTACTAAAGTTAAGACAATGTATGTCCTTAGTACTTTCATTAACTGGATGTAGGTTCGCTCGCTGAGTTGGTGTTTAAAAAAAATTCTCAAGGTCAGGTTCGTAGGAGAGTAGTCTGACACAGAACAAACGACCAAGAGGCGAGACTGCTAGAATATGGGCATTTTATTCCCCGCAGTGTCGCACAACGGGTCTGGCTTATACTCACTCCACATGTTACAAAAACTGGGAGCCGTCAGTTCTCGTAGAGCGGTTGCCAACAACCCACGCTCGGCGGTTAAACGTAACCCCGGAGCAGACTCACCGAACTGGAGACTTTTCCAGCTGATATACTCCCTTCCAGATATAAACATTCATGTGAACAGCAGAGCAAGGCTAAAAAACACATTCCATTCTGGTTACATACAGATAAGAAGATTCACACGGGACTAAGCAACACCTCCATTCCGGTTAGATTCACACATGTATTGGGACATAATTTTTAACCGTTTCACCACATTCCACTGCTTGGAATTTTACACCACAGTTGGAAGGTTCATTTTCGGACGTTTCTTCACAATACTAGGTAACATCTTCAGTGAGCCTCAGGACGAAGCACTGATGATTCCTGCTTTCTATTTATAGGTTTGGGTTTCTTTGGGTTGGTGATGTCATTTCCTGTAATGTTATTTCCTGTTCTTTTTCTCAGAGGGTGGTAAATCGTGTCCAAGTCAATATGTTTATTGATAGAGTTCTGCTTGGAATGCCATGCTTCTAGGAATTCTCGCGTGGGTCTCTGTTTGGCTTGTCCTAGGATGGATGTGTTGTCTCAGTCGAAGTGGTGTCCTTCCTCATCCGTATGTAAGGATACTACTGACAAAGGGTCGTATCGTTTTGTGGCTAGTTGGTGTTCATGTATTCTGGTGGCTAGTTTTCTGCCTGTTTGTCCAATGTAGTGTTTGTTACAGTCCTTGCATGGTATTTTGTAAATGACATTAGTTTTGCTTGTTGTCTGTACAGGGTCTTTCAAGTTCATTAGCTGCTGTTTTAGTGTGTTGGTGGGTTTGTGGGCCACCATGATGCCTTGGGGTCTGAGTAGTCTGGCAGTCATTTCTGAGATGTCTTTAATGAAGGGAAGAGTGGTTAAGGTTTCTGGATGTGTTTTGTCTGCTTGTTTGGGTTTGTTGCTGAGAAATCTACAGACTGTGTTCATTGGGTACCCGTTCTTTTTGAATCTATTGTATAAGTGATTTTCCTCTGCTCTGGGTAGTTCCTCTGTGCTGCAGTATGTGGTGGCTCATTGAAATAATGTTCTGATGCAGCTTCTTTTGTGGATATGAGGGTGACTGCTTCTGTTGTTCAATATTTTGTCCGTATGTGTTGTTTTCCTGTAGGCGCTGGTTTGAAGTTCCCCAATGACTGTTCGCTCTGTGACATTTAGAAATGGCAGTTTGTTGTTGTTTTCCTCCTCTTTAGTGAACATAAATAGAAAGCAGGAATCATCAACAGCGCTTTGCCCAGAGGCTCATTGAAGATGTTACCAAGTATGGTGACGAAACATCTGAAAATGAACCTTCCAGCTCAATGAGCAAACCTACATCCAGAACCTCAACCTGAGCTACAAATCTTCTCAAAACTCACTTTCATTAACAGAAGCAGGATTGTTTTTTACTCATTCATAGAATGTGGCCATCCCTGGCTAGGCCTGCATTTGCTGCCTATCCCTAATTACCACAGTAAACAGTCAAACACATTGCTATGGGTCTGAAGTCACATGTAAACCAGACTGGATGAGGTTGGCAACTTCCTTCCCTAAAGAACATTAGTGAACCAGATAGCTTTTTGACAATTAGTAACAGTTTCAAGGTCAAAATTAGACTCTCAATTCCACATTTTTGCTGAATTCAAATTCCGCCATCAGCCATGGGATTCGAACACAGGTCTCAGGAACATTACCTGGGTCTCTGCACGAATAGTTTCATGATAGTACCGCTAATGCATCACCTCCCTTCACCTTACCGCTACAATACAAGGCTTTGAGAATACTCCTGGAGTGGTGACTAAATATGGGCTTATTTGAGGAATGGTATAATTGTATTAGAAACTAATTCAGATGAGATTAAGCCCAACTCATTCCTGGGATGAAGGGCTTATCATATGAAAACAGGTTCACCAGTTTCCACAATGCAGCTTAGAAGAACAAGTAGTGGTTATACTGAAGCATACAAAAGCTTGAGGGAATTTGAAAGGAATATAGAGAGGAGAACTAGGGGGACACAGATGAAGTGGAAGTCTCGATTTTATGATGGAGATGAAAAAGATTTTGAGAGTCAGCAATCTGTGCAATTTTCCTTCTCAGAAAATAAAGGAGGTTGAATCATTGAATTTATTCTGCGTTGAATAGACTTTTGACAGAAAACAGAATCAAGGGTTACAGAGTGAGGAACAGGAAAGTGGAGTTGAGACCACAATCAGATCAGCCATCATATTTAAAGGGTCATATGGCCTACTCCGGCTCTCCTATCTAACCAACTATAAAACAATTTAAGCAACAACTCAATTTTTTTTCCAAATGTATGCTTTATTCATAAAATTTATGCTTAGTGTACAAAGCACACAGTCATTACAACTCAGTTGCTCCAACGTTGTACATTGCTTACTCACTGTATTTATAATTACACTCAATATTTATAAAGTTCACTTCATGCTAATGTATAGCCCGAGGGAGCCCTATTCCTATGGCCATAGGCCTTTCAACAAGCGGCATTTTGAAGTTGGAACTTGATCATTTGAACAAGGAGTGTTTTGACAGGTTAACTTTGTTGAATACCAAAATGATTCATTGACTGCTTATGGCGTGTGGTCAAATTTTGATAATGTAGAAATACCTAGGAAGAATACATGATGGAATTCAGCAGACAGAATGCAAAACAGCAAGAATTTTATTTGGAAATTCCATAATCTGCACTGGTAGTCAAGTTAATGGATTGTATGAAAATATTGACTATGGACATACTTCTTGTCTTGACAGGTATTAAATTTGAAGATAAACATACACTCAGGCACTAAAGAAAAAGTTTGAGGAATTCATTTCTTTCCAGCAATGTTTGTAGAAAAAAAAGGGGCAAATGGCATACAAAAGTAAGTAGAAGATACAAATATTAAATTGTCAAGACCATCTAGATACAGAGCACAGTATGAAAGGAAACTTTAACAAGAGAAATGAGGACGGAAGTGCGATTGATAATCGAGAAGCAAAAAGAATTTGGACTTTAGAAGAAGAGAATGAACCCCAGAAATTATCAGGATGTAGGCAATGTTTCAGGTACAATTCAACATACCAGTATGCCATGAACCACACCAGATGGTATAATAAAGTACTTGAAACTAAACATGAAATGGAAAATTTGTAGGACAAACGGATCAAAGAGAGAGCATTTTATTGGTCACAAGAAGCTTCAGCCTAGTGATTCAAGGAAACAGATCAACACCAACTTCTCAAGAGCAATTATGAAACAACAATTCTGCTCTGCCAATGATGTGCACATCCTCTGAATTAATTTGATCACAATGGGATGCACCAGTCACAATAACCTGTAATCTGAACCGGATGCTTGAATGTTTTGAATTCCTTCAAACTCTCTGAAAGGAAGCTGTGTAATGCTGGAAAACAACAACATTTGAGACAATTCCTTAAACTAATTTATTTTATACCATATAAATGTACAAATCACCACTTTTGTTTTAGCAAGTTCCAAATGATTGTCATGTAATTAGAAAACAATGAACGTGCCATGCTTCCCCAGATAGGTATTACATGCAGACTTCCGTCCTCATTTCTCTTGTTAAAGTTTCCTTTCATACTGTGCTCTGTATCTAGATGGTCTTGACAATTTAATATTTGTATCTTCTACTTACTTTTCTATTCTACATGCAGTTTTGGGTGCAAACAGTTTCCATTCTTGAGTCCATTCACAAGTCGATTTGCAAGCAAGTGGTAACAATGTAGTACAATTTACAGCAGCCATTAAGTACTAGAAATGTTTGTCTGTTGGCTCTTTAAAATAAAACCTCTGTACAGGATCGCATTCCTAAGTACAAGTATTCTGGCATCATCACAGATATGAAAATTAATTAAATTACCCAATTGCCCAATTTACCTACCTAATTCAGGTTAGAAAAATACACACCATGTTTATGTCATGAACAAGCAAGTAATAATTTTTTTGTAGCCAAACTAATCTTCTACTAATGGCAAAAAATGAAAAATGAATTGCTACTTTAAACTGCAAGCTGTACTTTAATCCTTCTGCATTCCTGCACAAACAAAGACAAGACACAAATATGGACAGAGAAAGAAGTGTGCAACCACGTGGTCTCATTGTTCTGCTTTGCTACGCACTTGTTGAACACAAAAGCTCTTGGGTCCCACGTGATCTCATTCAGTTCGTCTTTGGCGCGTGCGCTGTGAACAGCCGTCCAAGCATTCTTACGCTATCCGAGCAATGGGAAAAATTGATTCAGTTCGCGAACTTTTCGGTTCGCGAACTGGGTCCCAGAACGGATTAAGTTCATAAGTCAAGGTGCTACTGTACTCCAAATGTGGCCAAATTAAAGTTTCATACAGCTGCAACATGCCCATTTTTACATTCAATCCTCCAATCGTTGGAAGGCAAGCATGCCGTTCGCCTTCTTTACTTCCTTTGTCACTTATGTTGCCACTCTCGGGTCGCTATGGACTTACACCCTAAAATCCCTCCGAATATGAATGCTCCAAGGGTATTGTCATTTATGGTAGAGTTTCCTTTTGCATTTGACCTAAAATGCATCGCCTCACTCTTGTCCAGTTTAAACTCCATCTGCCATTTCTCCACTCAACTTTCTAACTGATCGATATTCTGCTGCATCCTTAGAAAACCTTCTTCAATGTGGACAACTCCTCCAATTTTGATGCCATCTGCAAATTTACTAATCAGACCACCCACATTTCCATCCAAATAATTTATATATCTTACAAACAAGAGACCCCAACACTGACCCTTGTAGAGTATCACTGTCAGAACATCACTGCCATTCAGTCAGAAAACTACCCCTTTTCACAACCACCCTCTGTCTTCTATGACCAATTTGTCATCCTAACTGTTTACTGTTATTGCAAATTGGTTTTCTGTATTCACCTAAGTCTTTGAGTATCATACCTTATAAGAACAATACTTTTCTATTTTAATACCAAACTGAATTATCTCATATTTCTCACATTGTACTCCATCTGTGACTAAACTCAAATTTTTCACTCTCTTTTTCCAGTCTCATTATGCCATGTTCATCTGACATTCCACCTAGTTTTATACCATTAAATACATTCTCAGTCTCTTGATCCAAGTCATTAATTACATAGCTGAGGTTCCAAAACTGATCCTTGCACCATTCCTCTCATTACAAACTGCCAACCCAAAGTGTTCAATTTATCCTTACTCTACTTCCTATCCATTTACCAATCTTGTATCTTGATTGATATATTAGTTGTCAACTCCATAAGCTGTTACCTTGAATACCACATTATCTTTTTGTGGTGCCTTTTGAAAATCATCCACTGGTTTCCCTTTATGTAGCTGGTTTATGGAAAGAGGAAGGCTCTCCATGCCTGGTGAAACATCACCAGCAAGGCAAAGATGAGAACTCATCTAACAAAGGTGGAGTTACAAAGAAAAGTTAGGGAAATCAAGAACCAATTGTGGTTTTGGAAAGCTAAGGAGTTTCAACTCTTTGCCAATAAGCACAATGCCCAGGGTTTCCTCAGTAGCACGGAAGCAACATGTGGACACAATACCCCTGGCCTCAACCAGTGCAGAATAAATATGGCACTCTTGAGAAACAGAAAAAAAATCAGCTATTGATAGAGAGGATGCTTCAAAGAAGTCCTCAACTATGATATCATTGTCAATAAATACGTTTTTGCGGAAATCCCCCAACTCCTCAAAAGATGATCTCGGACTCCCAACCAGTGCGGCTGACGTTGAAGCCTCCATTCGGCACACAAATAATGGAAAAGCTGCAGGAGTGCACAGGATTCCAGCATAGATTTTCAAACTTGGAGGAGCAGGGCTTATTCGCTATCTTCATCAATTGTACGGGACAGAAACATTCATTCAGAAAAAAATCAACTTGGAGGAAACTCCTCTACGAAGCAACACAATCCTTCGAGAACACTCGACGGCAAGAGGAAATACTGAAAAGGAACCACAGAAAGGAAAGCCAACGATCTCAAGGCCAAAGTATATTTTCACCTGCTGGAAACACCTGCCAAACATGCAGCTCTACGAACGGACTCATAACTCACGTAAATACTCACGGAAACCATGACCACAGAATTTCCTAGGTGGACAATCATATACGTGAGTGATTACCAACAGTATTCTGGTTTGTAATGGACTCAAATAATTAATAAAATCATTTTAACTAAGTCTGAACATTGTGATCTTCTCAGTGCTTTGTTAACAGGCTGCAATTTTGCATAAACAATGTGAGGCTAAAAGATCTGTATTTCCCAGCTTTCCCTCTCTCTGCCTTTCTTGAATACAATGTTAGATCCCAATCTGCTGGAAAGCTTCTAGATTCTAAAGAATGTTGGAAAATCATAATCAGTCTATAGAGTCTAATCCTAGAGACATACAGCATAGAAACAGGTCCTTCAGCCAAACTAGCCCATGCCAACCATGGTCCCAAACTAAACAAGTGCCAACTGCCTGCATTTGGCTCAAATCCTTCCAAATCTTTCCTATTCATGAACTTATCCAAATGCCTTAAGCATTGCAAC
Organism: Chiloscyllium plagiosum; assembly: GCF_037043375.1. Taxonomy (NCBI): domain Eukaryota; kingdom Metazoa; phylum Chordata; class Chondrichthyes; order Orectolobiformes; family Hemiscylliidae; genus Chiloscyllium; species Chiloscyllium plagiosum. The sequence continues at coordinate 70,948,882 of NW_028270153.1, read as the reverse complement.
TGTACCTCCGTTCACCATTTCCTCTGGCAGTCCATTCCACACAGTAACCATTCCTGTGTGGAAAAGTTGCCCATCATGTTCTTTTTAAATGATTCTCCTCTCAGCTTAAAAATATGCCCACAAGTTTTGAAATCCCCCACTATTGGGAAAAGACCTTTGCTATTCACCTTATCTATGCCCTTCGTAATTTTACAAACCTCTATAAAAGGTCACCCTCAACCTCTTATGCTCTAGTGAAAGAAGTCCCAGCCTATCTAGTCTATTTTTATAACACAAACCCTCCATTCCCAGCAACATCCTGGTAAATCTTTTCTGAACCCCCCCTCCAATTTAATATTTTCCTTGCTATAACAGGGTGACCAGTACGGCACACATTACTCCAGAAGAGACCTCACTAACAGCCTGTACAACTTTAACATGATGTCCCAACTCCTACACACTCAAAAGTCTGAACAATGAAGGCAAGCGTGCTAAACATCTTCTTAAACACCCTGTCCACCTGTGATGCAAACTTCGAAGAATTATGTACCTGAACCCCTAGGTCTCTCTGTTCTACAACTCTACCCAGGGTCCTATTATTTGTTGCATAAGCCTTACCCTTGTTTTACCAAAATGCAATATCTTGGTGTTTATCCAAATTAAACTCCATCTGCTAATCCTCAGCCCATTGACCCAATTGATCAAGATCTCTTTGCAATCTTAGATAACCTTCAGCACTGTCCACTATACCACCAATTTTGGTGCCATCCACAAACTAACCATGCCTCCCCCATTCTTATCGAATCCATTTATATAAATGACAAACAAATGTGGACCCAATATCAATCACTGTGGAACACCACTGATCACTGGCCTCCAGTTCAAAAACAACCCTCCACCACCTGACCTGAAAGCCAATTTGCAAAGAATCAAAATCCCTACAGTGTTGAAACAGCCCATTTGGCCCAACAAGTTCAGAACGACCCCCAAAGCATAACCCACCTAGACCCATTCCTCTACCCTATGAGTCTACATTTACCCCTGATTAATGTACTTAACCTATACATTACTGACCACTATGGACAATCTAGCATGGTCAATTTGTCAAACTTGCACGTTTGGATTATGGAAGGACACCAGAGTTCCCAGAGGAAACTCACACAGACACAGGGAGAATGTCCATCTCCACACAGTTGTCTAAGGCTGGAATCAAACCTGGGTCCCTGGTGCTGTGAGGCAGCAGTGCAAACCACTGTGCCATCCAATTTTGTAGCCAACTGGCAAGCTGACCTTGAATCCTATGAGATCTAACTTTACTCATTAGTCGGCCATGAAGCCAACTCTTTTAGACCCCTTGGATGATTTTCATGGCTCATGTTTTAGCTACAATAGAGCAGGTGCAACATGACATATGACCACTGAACTACTGTGTATCCACACACCATTTTTCCAATGGATTAACCAATATGATGATAATGCAACACAAAGTATTAGTGTTAGTCCCTTGGAGTAAACTAAGGCACAAAACAAGCAGCATCAAGTTCATTATTGCTGTCATTCAGACTCAGCATGTACACCAACACTGTAAAAACAATCGAAAATAGCTTTTAAACTTTTTTTTAAAAATCTATGGACCTTAGGGTAATTTTCTAAGTATAAACATAGGCCTGGTGTTAATTTCCCTCTCCCTTGGTCAGCACTCACCACTGGCTAAACAGACAGACGGTATGACCTCAGTCCCAAGTTGTCAGGCCTCGCACCAGACACTAGAGCGACCGCAGTTCCGACCAGTAAACACCGCGGGAAGCCTGGGACTAGGCCACACTAACCGGCGCGATGGGACAACATCGCTCCTCACCTGCTCCACCTTCTTGGGCCCTTTCACCAACTCATGTCGTTTCGGGATAGTACCTCCATCACAGCCCATGGTGTCCTGGAGACAGGCAGCACACAACCACTCACTCCAACAACATCCGCACTGTGCATGCGAACCCCGACTCCCCGGATGTCGCTGACCTTGCCCCGCCCACACCGCCGGCAAAACCCGGAAGTCCCTACCTGGACCCATCCGCCCGGCCTCGCCGTCCCCTGAGCTGGAGTAGGGGGAGGGGGGAAACAGGGCTCTGCTCAGGCAGTCCTAATAGTGGGTTTGGGGAAGAATGCAGAACCAGGCTGTACTGGGTGAAGGGACTGTGAGGTGGGAAGTTCCACACATCCCCTTCACCAGCTTCCAATATTCCCCCTCCACCTGGGACCCTCTCTCTGGCCTTTTACCTGCTCTCAGCCTGTTCATTGAGAATGGTCAACATGACATTGGTCACCTATTCAAACCTATACCGCTCTGAACTGACTGCATTCCGTACTCTCAATCCAACCCTGACTTTGTAATTAAACCTACCAACAAGAATGGTGCTGTTGTTGTTGTTGGAGAAAGTGAGGTCTGCAGATGCTGGAGATCAAAGTTGAAACTTTATTGCTGGAACAGCACAGCAGGTCAGGCAGCATCCAGGGAACAGGAGATTCGACGTTTCGGGCACAGGCCCTTCTTCAGGAAATCTTCGACGTTTCGGGCACAGGCCCTTCTTCAGGGCCTGAAGAAGGGCCTGTGCCCGAAACGTCGAATCTCCTGTTCCCTGGATGCCGCCTGACCTGCTGTGCTGTTCCAGCAATAAAGTTTCAACTGTTGTTGTTGTTGTCTGTCTTGTGGGGGCGGGGTTCAACAATGGACACCTCCTCCTATCTCCCTCGGACCATGACAACCATCAAACATCAAGCTATTGTCTCCAATAACCGTCACCAACCTCATCTGGGGATTTCCCCCTCAAAACAGCTTCCCACTTAACCGTCCCACAACTCTATGCAGCCTGTTTCTGAATTATTCCCAAAATCTACAAACCGGATTGACTATGCAGACTTATTGTTTCTGCCGGTTCCTGCTCCACAGAACTTGTTTCTTCATATCCCGACTCCCTTATTCCCTTATCCAGTCCTGTCCCATTTACATCCATTATTCTTCTGATGCTCCATATCTGTTTCAAAATTCCATTTTGCCTGCATCAGCCATCCTCTTTACCATGGACACACAATCCCTTTACAATCTATCCCCCAATCAAGATGTTCTGAGGGTGCTCTGCTTCTTTCTTGACAGAAGTCCTAAACCATCCCTATCCACCACCCTTGTCACTCATTATCTTAACTACATATTTTTACGCTCTGCTTCCTGTAAGGATTCCATCTCATTTTCCCAGTTTCTCCATCTCTGTTGCATCTGTTCTGAAGATGCCACATTGGGGGGGAGGGGGGTTGGGCTCAAATGTCTAACGTTTCCTCAACCAAGGATTCCCTGCCACCATAATCAACAGTGCCGTCAGCTGCGTCTGACCCATTTATCACACTTCTTTCCTCATTCTTTCCTTTCTACACAATGACGAGATCTTCACTTTCCACTCCAACAGCCTCCCTATCCAAAGGATCATAAGCTGCCATTTCCACCATTTCCGGCAGGAGGCAGCTATCAAACACACATTCCCCTCCTGTTCCTTGTCAGTCTTCCGAAGGCACTGTTCCCTGTGGGATACCCTGGTCAACTATTCATCCACTCTCTTCACTCCTGACACCCTACAGCAACTTCACATGCAATCTCAGAAGGTGCAATCCCACCCTCCTCTATATCAGACCCCACACACCTTCCAATGAAGCATTGATTTTCCTGCATTTTGTTCAATCTAGGCTCACAATGTAGTCTCCTCTAAAAGTTGAAGTTCTAAATTGGAGGAAGGCCAATTTTGACAGTTTTAGGTAAGAACTTGCAAAAGCTGTTTGGGGGCAGATGTTCACAGGTAAGGGGACGGCTGGAAAATGGGAAGCCTTCAGAAAGGAGATAACAAGAATCCACAGAAAGTATATTCCTGTTAGGTTGAAAGGAAAGGCTGGTAGGTATAGGGAATGCTGGATGACTAAAAAAATTGAGGGTTTGGTTCGGAAAAAGAAGGAATCATATGTCAGGTTGAGACAGGATAGATTGAGTGAATCCTTTGAAGAGTATAAAGGCAGTAGGAGAATACTTAAGAGGGAAATCAGGAGGGCAAAAAGGGGACATGAGATAGCTTTGACAAATAGAATTAAGGAGAATCCAAAGTGTTTTTAAAAATACATTAAGAACAAAAGGGTAACTAGGGAGAGAATAGGGCCCCTCAAAGATCGGCAAGGCGGCCTTTGTGGGGAACTGCAGAAAATGGGGGAGATACTAAATGAGTATTTTGCATCAGTATTTACTGTGGAAAAGGACATGGAAGATATAGTGGGTGGCACGGTGGCACAGTGGTTAGCACTGCTGCCTCACAGTGCAAGAGACCCGGGTTCAATTCCCGCCTCAGGCGACTGACTGTGTGGAGTTTGCACGTTCTCCCAGTGTCTGCGTGGGTTTCCTCCGGGTGCTCCGGTTTCCTCCCACAGTCCAAAGATGTGCAGGTCAGGTGAATTGGCCATGCTAAATTGCCCGTAGTGTTAGGTAAGCGGTAAATGTTAGGGGTATGGGTGGGTTGTGCTTCGGCGGGGCGGTGTGGACTTGTTGGGTCGAAGGGCCTGTTTCCACACTGTAAGTAATCTAATCTAATATAGACTGTAGGGACATAGGTGGTGACATCTTGAAAAATGTCCATATTACAGAGGAGGAAGTGCTGGATGTCTTGAAACGCATAGAAGTGAATAAATCCCCAGGACCTGATCAGGTGCACTCTAGAACTCTGTGGAAAGCTAGAGAAGTGATTGCTGGGCATCTTGCTGGGATATTTATATCATTGATTGTCACAGGTGAGGTGCCAGAAGATTGGAGGTTAGCTAACGTGATGTCACTGTTTAAGAAGGGTGGTAAGGACAAGCCAGGGAACTATAGACCAGTGAGCCTGACATCGGTGGTGGGCACATTTTGGAGGGAATCCTGAGAGACACGATGAACATGTATTTGGAAAGGCAAAGACTGATTAAGGATAGTCAACATGGCTTTGTGCGTGTGAAATCATGTCTCACAAACTTGATTGAGTTTTTTGAAGAAGTAGCAAAGAGGATTGATGAGGGCAGAGTGGTAGATGTGATCTATATGGACTTCAATAAGGCATTCATAGAACATAGAACAATACAGCACAGAACAGGCCCTTCAGCCACGATGTTGTGCTGACCATCGATCCTCATGTATGCACCCTCAAATTTCTGTGACTATGTGCATGTCCAGCAGTCTCTTAAATGTCCCCAATGACCCTGCCTCCACAACTGCTGCTGGCAATGCATTCCATGCTCTCACAACTCTCTTTGTAAAGAACCCGCCTCTGACATCCCCTCTATACTTTCCTCCAACCAGCTTAAAACTATGATCCCTCATGTTAGCCATTTCTGCCCTGGGAAATAGTCTCTGGCTATCAACTTTATCTATGCCTCTCATTATCTTGTATACCTCAATTAGGTCCCCATTGCTCCTCCTATTCTCCAATGAAAAAAGTCCAAGCTCAGTCAACCTCTCTTCATAAGATAAGCCCTCCAATCCAGGCAGCATCCTGGTAAACCTCCTCTGAACCCTCTCCAAAGCATCCACATCTTTCCTATAATAGGGCTACCAGAACTGGACGCAGTATTCCAAGTGCGGTCTAACCAAAGTTTTATAGAGTTGCAACAAGATCTCATGGCTCTTAAACTCAATCCCCCTGTTAATGAAAGCCAAAACACCATATGCTTTCTTAACAACACTTGGGTGGCCATTTTAAGAGATCTATGTACCTGCACACCAAGATCCCTCTGTTCCTCCATACTGCCAAGAATCCTATCCTTAAACCTGTACTCAGCTTTCAAGTTCGACCTTTCAAAATGCATCACCTCGCATCACCTCCCTATGGCAGACTGGTTAGCAAGGTTAGATGTCACGGACTACAGGGAAAACTAGCCATTTGGATACAGAACTGGCTCAAAGGTAGAAGACAGAGGGTGGTGGTGGAGGGTTGTTTTTCAGACTGGAGGCCTGTGACCAGTGGAGTGCCACAAGGATCGGTGCTGGGTCCTCTACTTTTTGTCATTTATATAAATGATTTGGATGTGAGCATAAGAGGTATAGTTAGTAAGTTTGCAGATGACACCAAAATTGGAGGAATAGTGGACAGTGAAGAAGATTACCTCAGACTACAACAGGATCTTGATCAGATGGACCAATGGGCTGAGAAGTGGCAGATGGAGTTTAATTTAAATAAATGCGAGGCGCTGCATTTTGAGAAAGCAAATCTTAGCAGGACTTTAACACTTAATGGTAATGTCCTTTGGACAAAGAGACTTTGCAATGCAGGTTCATAGCTCCTTGAAAAAGAAGTCGCGGTAGATAGGATAGTGAAGAAGGCGTTTGGTCTGCTTTCCTTTATTGGTCAGAGTATTGAGTACAGGAGTTGGGAGGTCATGTTGCGGCTGTACAAGACTTTGGTTATGCCACTGTTGGAATATTGCGTGTAATTCTGATCTCCTTCCTGTCAGAAGGATGTTGTGAAACCTGAAAGTGTTCAGAAAAGATTTACAAGGATGTTGGCAGGGTTGGAGGATTTGAGCTATAGGCAGAGGATGAACAGGCTGGGACTGTTTTCCCTGGAGTGTTGGAGGCTGAGGGGTGACTTTATAGAGGTTTACAAAATTATGAGGGGCATGGATAGGGTAAACAGGCAAAGTCTTTTCCCTGGGTTCAGGGAGTCCAGAACTAGAGGGCATAGGTTTAGAGTGAGAGGGGAAAGATATAAAAGAGACCTAAGGGGCAACTTTTTCACACAGAGGGTTGTATGTGTATGGAATGTGTATGGAATGAGCTGCCAGAGGAAGTGGTGGAGGCTGGTACAATTGCAACATTTAAAAGGCATTTGGATGGGTATATGAATAGGAAGGGTTTGGAGGGATATGGGCCAGGTGCTGGCAGGTGGGACTAGATTGGGTTGGGATATCTGGTCGGCATGGACGGGTTGAACTGAACGGTCTGCTTCCGTGCTGTACATCTCTATGACTCTATGACTCAACATTGGAGAGATGACATGCAGACTGGGTGTCTGCTTTGTTGCTTATGCTTAATCTATTAAAATAATCCCAAGGTTCCAGTTACCTACCATTTCAACACACTACCGTGCCAACATTTCTGCAGCAGTGCTCCAGCGAGGCTCAGCACAAATGGGATGAACAACATTTCACCTTCCAGTTGACATCATACAGTCTTCAAGACTCAATATTGAATTTAATAATCTCAGAATGTAATTGCTCTCCTCCATGTTGGTTAGCCTCCCCAAAAACCCATAGGTTCCTCCCTGCACAGCCAGCCCAGTTTCACAGCCATGGATACTGGATCAGTTGGTAGTTTTAAATCTGAGAGAGATACATTCTTGTTTAGCAAGGGATTTGGGACAAGAGCAGGTATATGGAATTCAGCGACAATCTCACTGAATGGTGGAGCAGGCTCAAGGGACTGAACAAATCATACTTCTCATTGGCACTTATCACTCTGTCAGCTTATCATTAGTTATCTCTTTTGTTTGTCCCCCCCCCTCCAACACATCCCTCTGGGATACGACTCCATGTACAATATTCACTCTTCCCACCCACCCCTCCCCCACCATCTTTTCATTCGCATAGATGCTACTTTTTCCCAACTATTTTCAGTCCTGATGAAGGGTCACCGTACCTAAAACATTTACAAGGATGTTGTCAGGATTGCAAGGTTTGAGATTTAGGGAGAGGCTGACTAGGCTGGGGCTGTTTTCTCTGGAGCATCCGAGGTTGAGGGGTGACCTTATCGAGGTTTATAAAATCATTAGGGGCATAGATAGGGTACTAGTTAAGGTATTTTTCCTGACTTGGTGGGGGCGGGGGGCGCATCTAGAACTAGAGGGCATAGGTTTAGGGGGAGAGGGGGAAAGATTTAAAAGGGACCTAAAGGGAAACATTTTCACGCAGAGGCCGGGCTGCTGTGTTTCACTAGCACTATTTTTGTTTCAGCTTAAACTTTCTCAGCCTCAAATATACCTTCTTGTATTTTACAAACACTTGAACATTTACTGATCTCCTTATACTGAGGAAACCTCTTTTGAATAATTTTAAACTGTCTTCTCCCTTTCACAGGATCAACCACTTTTCACATCCAGCTTCAGTCAAGACCCAAGCAGAACTGCTCCAAGCTGAAACTAAAACACTTCTTTTCAGCTATAGGTGTTTCCTTTAAGCCAAAGAAATCAAAAATCAGAAGCTTCCATCTGAAAGCCAAACATATTGTTTGTAATATATTGCAGGTATAGCTGTGGATACAATGTCCATATCAAATGCATGAAATTTGGGCAAAGCACCAGGCAAAGACTGAGAATCAAACCACTGTCAAATGTCCTCTGTGCAGAGCGGAGTTTGCACCACTTTCTCTCCTGCAAGAAGAATTTTAAAAAACCACAAAACTTCTGACTGCAGAAAGAGAAAAACTTGACAAACACCTTGGTATTCCATACAATAACTGCCAAGTTTGTCCACTTCAGGACAAATGTTACAGGTAAACTGATTTCTATTTCAAGTTGATAAAAATCTAATATGTAGTGGTTTGTTATTTTGTTTAGAGCATCTACACCACTTGCATCTTATATATGTTATCTTTCACATTCACAGTACAGATCTTATTAAATGTTCTCTAGAATGATGAAACATTAAATGATCAAACTTTTGAAAAATTGGGTTCTTTTCATTCGAGCAGAGGAGATTATATGGTGACCTGACAGATTAAAGTCATGAAGATATGCAAAACTGTAGGTAGAAACAGATTTTCCGGTGATTGACAGATGTTGAAATGCCTTGCAGCCCATTACCTTGCTCTACATTTACTCTAAAACTGATGAACTGTGGCAGCAGTGTGTACCATCTATAAGAAGCACTGCAGTAACTCAATGTTCCTCTGATAGCACTTTTCAAACAAAAGATCTCTGCCACCTAGAATGACAAGACCACTGGATGCATGCAAACAATTAAACAACTAACAGGGAGAGGGGGCTCTACAAAAATTGCCATTCTCTAATGGTGAGAGAACCCAGAAAGTCTGTGAAAAAGACAAAACATTTTAGCCAAAATTATCTATATTGGTCCTCCCTTGAGGTCCTTTGTAAGATGGATGCAAGTTTTCAACCAATTTAATTCACTCCATATGATATCAAAAAAAACAACTTCAAAGGTTATCCGCCCTGTAAGCATTCTGACTATCGTAATGAAGATTTCACTCCAGAATTAGCTGTGCCCTGAACCAGGCTGTTCAAGTACAACCATAACAATTGAATCGATTCATCAATGTGGAAAAGTGTCCAGTTATATCACATTTACAAAAAGCAGGAGAAATCCAACCCAACCAATTTACAGTTCCATCAGTCTATTCTCAATCACCAGCAAAATGGAAAGAGTCAGCAACAGAGCTATCAATATTCAACACATCACTCACACAATTTTGTATGATCTTTTCATCTCTCTGTCCATTGATTTCTCTGCCTATAAATTCTGTGCCTGTATGCTTTTCCTCACTTCACCTAATGAAAGGGCAGTGCTCTGAAAGCTTGTGATTTCAAATAAATCTATTGGAATATAACCTGATGTCATGTGACTTCTGACCTTGTCCACCCCACTCCAACACCGTCACCTCCAGGACTTGGATCAGGGAGAGTACAGAACAGGCAATTGGATTCAGATCCGATCAGAAGTTTGAGAGTCAGAATAATTTGGAGTCTGGATGGAGGTGCAAGAAAAACCTAAATAGGAAATTAGGTATATCTTTGGAAACAACATTACACACTGAGCATGGAAGAACTGCAGCTGATAACAGGATAAGTGAGAATATCACTGAGATCTACAGGCAGTAAAGCAGAGAGTGTAACAGAGAGCTTTTAAGTAAATAAACAATGAAAAGTTGTTATCAGTGGTTGAATGAATTGAAAAAGGTGTCATAGTTTGAGGATATTTACTGGGAGAACCAAATGGAAGAGGTTTGGAATGTTCATGAACTGAGGGTCTTACTGAAGGAGAGAGCAGTATTTAATGGAGGCAATGGGGATCTCACCCAACTACTAGATAACCAGTAAAATCCTGTGTTGCTTACTTTCGGTAAGGTCCAGCAAATTGGGTGACAGTCAGGCATTTAATTGGGCAACAAAAGGCCTTCCCTGGATGCATGGGGACAGAAATCCTATCTATACCATTCTTCCCAAGAATTGCCAGCAAATCAGAGACGACTATTGTGCATTCGTCAGCAGGAACAGCACCACCTGCAAGTTTCCTTCCATTGCCACTCACCATTCCTTCAATGTCAGAATCCTGAAACTTCCTGTCTAATATTACTGTGTGGTACTTACACCATATGGACTGTAGCAGTTCAAGAAGACAGCACACTACTATGTTCTCAAAACACCTAAAGATGGGATATAAATGCTGACCCAGCAATCAATGCCCCTGTCCCATGAATGAGAAGCTGCTACTAGCAATGCATTGACCCAATGCTCAGAATCCAGGGAATAGGTATATAATAGCAAAATATCACAAGGAAGGGGCATCCTTCCTTTGCCACGTCTTTTTATTAGGCATTGAGTGCTTTTGAACACAAGGCACTCCTGGAAGCCCATGGGCAGATGAATAGGTTTTTGCTTTTTGAGCTTCCTGTACAAGTTCCCTTTCCATCAAGTGAACAGTAATTGCTCATTTAGGAGCTCTGCAATTGGCAGCAGGTGGGAAGGCCACCCATGAGCTTTTCTGTCCCATATCGTAATCAGGTCAGAAGTTGGAAGGTGGTGAGGCTCCAACCTGCCATGTTCAGCTCAATTTAATGGCCTCACCTGCCCTCAGACTCAATGGGCTGAATAGCCTTTTCTGTGTTGAATGAACGTATCACCACCATCTGCCTTTGGAGAATGTTTTAACTTCAATTTAGAATCTAGAATGCTATTTAAAAAGGAATGTAATAAACGTTGGTTCTTCCTTTTATAAAGTGAATCAGGGGTAATAATGTTATCAGAGATCATGGCGGCATTGGTGCCAGTGGGCTCATTCTATTCTATGATTTGTTTTATTCTGCTAGAACACATCATTCCATGGAATGGTTTAGAAACATTGGTGCTGACCTGAGTAAATCAGATTTGAAGAAAAGCTCTTGAACATATATTATGGGAATGCTAAATTCCCGAGTAGAAATCCCTAAAGTTTTTAGGCAAGAACTACTTTTTGTCATTTCTATAAATTTGGATGTGAGCATAAGAGGTACAGTTAGTAAGTTTGCAGATGACACCAAAATTGGAGATGTAGCAGACAGCAAAGAAGGTTGCCTCACATTACAATGGGGTATTGATCAGAAATAGCCAGTGGGCTGAGGAGTGGCACATGAAGTATAGTAGGACTTATTCACTTAATAATAAGGTCCTAGGGAGTGTTGCTGAACAAAGAGACCTTGGAGTGCAGGTTCATAGTTCCTTGAAGTTAGTGTGACAGGTAGATAGGATAGTGAAGAAGACATTTGGTATGCTTTCCTTTATTGGTCAGTGTATTGAGTACAGCAGTTGGGAGGTCAGGTTGCAGCTGTACAGGACATTGGTTAGTCCACTTTTAGAATATTGTGTGCAATTCTGGTTTCCATCTTATTGGAAAGATGTTGTGAAACTTGCAAAAGTTAAGAAAAGATTTACAAGGATGTTGCCAGGGTTGGAGGATTTGAGCTATAGGGAGAGGTTGAAAAGGCTGGTGACCATGTGGGAATCAGTGCTGATGACTTACCTTTATTGATCAGTTGTTGTGGCTGTGGGTATGTTCACCGAGCTGGGACGTTGATTTGCAGATGTTTTGTCCCCTGTCTAGGTGACACCTCAGTGCTTTGGAGTCTCCTGTGAAGCGCCTCTGTACTATGTCTTTTGGAATTTATTTGATTCCGTTTCTGCTGCTTCCGGTTCTAGTTGTTCATTGTAGTGGCTGGTATATTGGGTCTAGGTTAATGCGCTTGTTGATGGAGTCTGTTCTCAAAATTCCCTGGGTGTCCAATGTTAAGCTTGTCCTATGATCATTGTGTTGCCCCAATCGAGTTTGTGGTCCTTGTATGGCTAGTCGGGACTGCTAGCCGTGGCGTTTAGTGGCTAGTTGGCGTTTGTAGATGCAGATTGCTAGTTGTCTGCCTGTTTGCCCTATATAGTGTTTCATGCAGTCTTTGCATGGAATCCTGTAAATTACGTTAGCTTTGCATATGATGGGTCCTGGTGGGTTGTTGTCTGAGCGTGGCTGTAGGTTTATGGGCTGTCATGAATCCCATTGGATCGGAGAAACATCCGCAAATCAACTTCCCAACTGGGTGAACATGCTCACAACTACGACAACAGGCACTTGAGCTACAAATCTGAACACCAATCTTTATTGGTCAGTGCATTGAGTATAGGAGTTGAGATGTCATTTTGCAGTTGTACAGGACATCTGTTAGGTCACTTTTGAAATACTGCGTTCAATTCTGGTCTCCCTGCTATAAGAAAGATGGTGTTAAATTTGAAAGAGTGTAGAAAAAATTTACAAAGACTTTGCCGGGCTTAGAGGGTTTGAGTTATAAGGAGAGGTTGAATAGGCTGGGGTTATTTTTCCTGAAGCGTCAGAGGTTTATAAAATCATGAGGGGATAGATAGGGTGAATAGTCAAGATCTTTTTCTCAAGTTAGAGGAGTCCAAAACTCGAGATGATAAGTTAAAGGTGTGAGGAGAAAGATATAAAAGAAACCTAAGGGGAAATTTTATCATGAAAAGGGTAGTGTGTGTGTGGAATAAACTGTCAGAGGAAATGGTAGAGGCTAATAGAATTACAACATTTAAATCCATCTGGATGGGTACATGAATAGGAAGGGTTTCAAGATATATGGGCCAAATGCTGGCAAATGGGATTAGATTAAGGTAGGATATCGAGTTGCAGAGACGAGTTGGATAGAAGGGTCTGTTTCCATGCTGCACAATTCTATGATTCTAAGGTATGTTCCCTGCCACCACTTTTCCTCCTGTAGCTGTGAAGTATTACTGGAAAATGGCTGGAACAATGTCTAGGGTGGGTGGAATAAATGTCAATTTGAGGGAATATTGCTTGGACATTATGGAAATTAATATATGAAGTAGCTGTTTGCAAAGTTCATCACATTAAATTTGTAATTATTTGCTATGCATTCAGATTGAAGCTACTGAGGTTTCAGATGCTGGTCAAAGGTGATTTCCCAAATACCATTGGTGCTTGCAAATTAAACTTGGGCATCTCAATGATGTGGAAGTGAGCAACAATGATGCTGATAAGGACCAGTGCTCGCTAAAGGTGAATCACAGTTTGCCCAATTGTCAAGAGTCCTGTGTGAGCCACACAATCCTCATTTATTCCTTTACTCTTGGTCTGTTTTTAGGTCCTTCCCACCAAAAGTGATTGACACTGCTGCTGGTGGCTGCCTGCATAAGAAGGCAAAAATGGATGCAGGAGGACGAGAGCTGATGGCAAGCTGAAGAGCAGCAGCAGAGCAGCATGGAGGGCAAGGAGCATGCAGCACAGGGAGAGGTCTCCAGGATACTTCAGGATGTGTGAAATTTGGAGGCACACAGCTTTCCAGCCCATAATACATTTCCTGGGGATGACTGGACTGTGAAGAAGGTTGCCTCAGAGTACGAAAAGAAAGTGAGGACTGCAGATGCTGGAGATCAGAGCTGAAAATGTGTTGCTGGAAAAGCGCAGCAGGTCAGGCAGCATCCAAGGAACAGGAGAATCAACGTTTCGGGCATAAGCCCTTCTTCAGGAATGAGGAAAGTGTGTCCAGCAGGCGAAGATAAAAGGTAGGGAGGGATGAGGGACTGAACTGGTCCTCACCCCCACCCTCCTTCGACTGACTGAACTGGTCCTCACCCTCTTTCCCGCCGTACCAACCAGTACCCTTCCACTGACACCCTCCTTCAACTGACTGAACTGGTCCTCACCCTTCCCCACCTACGTTCGGGACACCACTCAACCCCTCCACCTCCTCCATGATTTTCGCTTCCCCTGTCCCCAACACCTTATCTTCACCATGGACATCCAGTCCCTGTACACCTCCATCCCCCATCACGAAGGACTCAAAGCCCTCCGCTTCTTCCTTTCCCGCCGTACCAACCAGTACCCTTCCACTGACACCCTCCTTTGACTGACTGAACTGGTCCTCACCCTGAACAACTTCTCTTTCCAATCCTCCCACTTCCTCCAAACCAAAGGAGTAGCCATGGGCACCCGCATGGGCCCCAACTATGCCTGCCTCTTCGTAGGATATGTGGATCAGTCCATCTTCCGCAGCTACACTGGCACCACCCCCCACCTTTTCCTCCGCTACATCGATGACTGTATCGGCGCTGCCTCGTGCTCCCATGAGGAGGTTGAACAGTTTATCCACTTTACTAACACCTTCCACCCCGACCTCAAATTCACCTGGACCGTCTCAGACTCGTCCCTCCCCTTCCTAGACCTCTCCATTTCTATCTCGGGCGACCGAATCAACACGGACATTTACTATAAACCGACCGAATCCCACAGCTACCTAGACTACACCTCCTCCCACCCTGCCCTCTGTAAAAACGCCATCCCATATTCCCAATTCCTTCGTCTCTGCTGCATCTGCTCCCAGGAGGACCAGTTCCAAATCCGTACAACCCAGATGGCCTCCTTCTTCAAGGACCGCAATTTCCCCCAGATGTGGTCGACGATGCCCTCCACCACATCTCTTCCACTTCCCGCTCCTCCGCCCTTGAACCCCGCCCCTCCAACCGCAACCAGGACAGAACCCCACTGGTCCTCACCTACCACCCCACCAACCTCCATGTACAGCATATCATCCGCCGTCATTTCCGCCACCTCCAAACGGACGCCACCACCAGGGATATATTTCCCTCCCCTCCCCTATCAGTATTCCGAAAAGACCACTCCCTCCGTGACTCCCTCGTCAGGTCCACACCCCCCACCAACCCAACCGCCACTCCCGGCACCTTCCCCTGCAACCGCAAGAAATGCAAAACTTGCGCCCACACCACCCCCCTCATTTCCCTCCAAGGCCCCAAGGGACACTTCCATATCCACCACAAATTCACCTGCATCTCCACACACATCATCTAGTGCATCCGCTGCACCCGATGTGGCCTCCTCTATATTGGGGAGACAGGCCGCCTACTTGCGGAACGGTTCAGAGAACACCTCTGGGACACCTGGACCAACCAACCCAACCACCCCGTGGCTCAACACTTCAACTCCCCCTCCCACTCCACCAAGGACATGCAGGTCCTTGGAGTCCTCCATCGCCAGACCATAGCAACACGACGGCTAAAGGAAGAGCGCCTCATCTTCCGCCTAGGAACCCTCTAACCACAAGGGATGAACTCAGATTTCTCGTTTTCTCATTTCCCCTTCCCCCACCTTGTCTCAGTCAAATCCCTCGAACTCAGCACTGCCTTCCTAACCTGCAATCTTCTTCCTGACCTCCCCGCCCCCACCCCACTCCGGCCTATCACCTTCACCTTGACCTCCTTCCACCTATCGCATTTCCAACGCTCCTCCCCCAAGTCCCTCCTCCCTACCTTTTATCTTAGCCTGCTGGGCACACTTTCCTCATTCCTGAAGAAGGGCTTATGCCCGAAACGTCGATTCTCCTGTTCCTTGGATGCTGCCTGACCTGCTGCGTTTTTCCAGCAACACATTTTTACCTCAGAGTACAACAGGATTGTAATCAGATGGCCAATGGGCCGAGGAGTGGCAGATCGAGTTTAATTTAGATAAATGTGAGGTGCTGCATGTTGGAAAGGCAAATCAGGGCAGGACATATCCACTTAATGGTAAGGTCCTGGGGAGTGTTGCTGAACAAAAGAGGCTTTGGTGTGCAGGTTCATAGCTCCTTGAAAGTAGAGTCACAGATAGTGAAGAAGGTGTTTGGTGTGTGTGCCTTTATTAGTTAGTGCGTTGAGTATTGGAGTTGGGAGGTCATGTTGTGGCTGTACAGAAAATTGGTTAGGCCACTATTGGAATACTCCATGCAATTCTAGTCACTGTGCTATAGGAAGGATATTGTGAGCTGAAAATATGTTGCTGGAAAAGCACAGCAGGTCAGGCAGCATCCAAGGAGCAGGAGAATCGACATTTCGGGCATGACCCCTCCCTGAAGAAGGGCTCATGCCTGAAATGTCGATTCTCCTGCTCCTTGGATGCTGTCTGACCTGCTGCGCTTTTCCAGCAACACATTTTCAGTTCTGATCTCCAGCATCTGCAGTCCTCACTTTCTCCTAGAAGGATATTGTGAAACTTGAAAGGGTTCAGAAAAGATTTACAAGGATGTTGCCAGAGTTGGAGGATTTGAGCTGTAGAGAGAGGCTGAATGGACTGACTAGACTGAGGCTATTTCCCTGGAGCCTTGGTGGCTGAGGGATGACCTTATAGAGGTTGATAAAATCATGAGGGGCATGGATAGGCTAAATAGACAAGGTCTTTTCCCTGGAGTGAAGGAATACAAAACTAGAGGGTATAAGGTTCAAGGTGAGAGGGGAAAGATTTTAAAGGGACCTAAGGGACAACCTTTTCATGCATAGGGTAATGCGTGTATGGAATGAACCGCCAGAGGAGGTAGTGGAGGCTGGTATAATTACAACATTTAAAAGGCATTTGGATGGGTGTATGAATAGGAAGGATTTAGAGGGATACAGGCCAAATGCCTGCAAATGGTACTAGATTTATTTAGGATATCTGGTTGGCATGGAAAAGTTGGATCAAAGTGTTTGTTTCCATGCTGTATATCTCTATGATCCTATGATTGAGATGCAGTGCTCACACAGGCTCCGTATGTCACAGAACACTTTGATAAAACTGTGCTGGATGCTGCAGCAGTACCTGACAGCCTCCATCCATTCCCAGTGGCTACGCAAGTCACTGCTATGCTGAAAGTTTATGCTGCAGGTTCCTTCCAGGGAATCATGGGTGATCTGTGTGGGCTATCTCAATCGTGAACTCTCAAATGCATTAGGACAGTTACCAATGCTATCTGTTCAAAATCACACCAGTTCATTTCCTTCATCAATGACGAGATCAGTGCTACAACCGAGTAGGATTTGGGAAAATAGCTGAGAATCCCCCAGGTGCAGAATGCCATCAAATGCACACATGTGGTTATGAAAGAACCACACAACGACGCTGCAGAACTTACTAACAGGGGCTGCAATCAAATAATATTCAGGTGATCACTCTTCCCACTTCCTAGAGGTGTGTTAAAAAAAAGCAAATTACTGTGGATGCTGGAATCTAAAACCAAAAGAGAAAATGCTGGAAAATCTCAGAAGGTCTGGCAGCATCTGTGAGGAGAGAAAAGAGCTGACATTTCGAGTCTAACTGACTCTTTGTCAAAGCTGGGGAGTTGAAGAAGTTGAAGATGGAGATTGTTCGGGCCTCTTTTCGAGAAAGAAGCGAAGAGCTTTCAAGCCGTCTTCGTGTGGAATGGAGGTGTAAAGATATCGCACATCCATGGTGGCTTTGAATAGAAGAAGCTTTGACAAAGAGTCAGCTAGACTCGAAACGTCAGCTCTTTTCTCTTCTTACAGATGCTGCCAGACCTGCTGAGATTTTCCAGCATTTTCTCTTTTGGTCCTAGAGGTGTGTGTCTGCTCCCTTGGCAGTTGCCATTGGCTCCTACATCCTGGGGTATGTTCACCCACCTGGCGCATTTGAGGATCAAGATGCCTTTCAAGGCTGCTTACTCGGGACACCATGGCACACCCTCCAACTGTTGCAGAGTGGGAGTAAAATGCCACCCATGCTTCCACGGGGTTGTGGTGGAGTATAAGGCTGCTGAAGATGCTGCTTCACACCTTCGACTTGTGCAGAGGGCCCTTAACCATCTTTAATAACTGAGAAATAATTGGGCACAGACTGAGTCAGTTCTTATAACCAAGATACTGGTGGCGTCAATGGTAAGTGACCACAGGCCTTCACAGAAAGATGGTGCCATAACAACGGCCCCGCGCACCTGCGCAGTACGGTCGAGCTCCGGGTGGCGCGCAGGCGCAGTGGGCCTTGACCGTGTCGTGCTCTCCCTGCCCGTCAATGGAGCCCTCCGTGCGAGTCGCTGACTTCGAGGCGGTGGAGAGGCACCGGGCCGTTCTGCAGCAGCGGTTGTGTGTGGACACCGAGCTTGGCGATGTCAGCCAACAGCTGGTGCGTACGGAGCCACTGGGCAGGTACAGGTCGCCTTTGTCTTCACTGCTTCAAACAGGGAGTTGGGAGAAGCCCCCAGGACCAAGGCCGCCATTGTGGGTGGCTCAGGAACAGGAGCAAGGCGGGCCTTTCCCCAGTGAGCGGGTGGGGTTAGACTTCAGTCGGAGCTCAGGTTAAAAAACACGTTTGTCTTTTACTTTAAAAAATACACCATTATTGATCTGTCGCTAATTTCTACAAACCAACTATTTTCAATGGCTGAATCCACTGAGAGTTTCATGGCTCTTGCTGCTTGGCTGTCCCATTGATGTCTTAAATTCCATGTTTAATCTGGTGTCAAAATGCCTCGCAATAATGGACGATTTTAATTCTCATCTAAACTGGATGAGTAAAATTGGCAAAGGTAGCCTGTAGGATACGTTCATTCAGGAGCCTTTCCAGGATCAATGCATTCAGCAACCAAACAGGCCATTTTAAAGTTCTGAGGAAGGGTCGCTTGAGCCAAAATGCTAACTCTGATTTCTCTCCATAGATATTGCCAGACCTGCTGGACGTTTCCAGCAATTTCTGTTCATGTTAGGCTATTTTAAATCTGTGTAATGTTTAATGAAGCAAGATTAATTAAAAACTTTGTAAATGTGAGAAACAAAGCTCACTCACTTCAATAATTGCAGTCCGAGACGAAAATCTGAATCAGCAGTGTCTTTTATTTTACACTTGCAAGTGGGTGTAATGGCAGGGACAAAAGCACACCAAATTCAACAAACTCTCGAAAGTTATATAATTTGGGTCCCTACATATTTTTTCTTATTCCATTGTTCCCCCCCCCTTACATCATTCACTTCCCTAAGACTGATCCCACCACCCCTGCTGATCCGGCCTTGTCCATGATAGAATGCCTATCTCCGGCCTCATAAGGTCGTTTGACGTCATCCCACTGCAGGTCATCGTTAGGCATATTCTTTCAATCTGGGCCTCTCCAGAGGCCACTCTGATCTTTATGACCTCTTTAATTAGGGTTTGTTCCTGTGTCTCCGTACAAGTGGGAAACAGATGTTTTTACCTACTGTTATACAAGCCGAGGTCATTTCCTTACAACTTCTTATCTATTTGCTCATACATCGACCATTGTTTTGCAATCACGTTTCATGCTAATATACCATTTTTAACTGATACGAAAACAATTATATATTTCCTTTACATAGTTTCCATTCTTGTTGACTCAACTCTTAGCTAAAACAATTACACGTGAGTTCATTTACTCTGTATCAGAAATTATAATTGCAGAAATAACATTAATTTACCTATATCCCACAATTTCCCCTTTTTCTTTTAATTACCATTTGTTATCTTCTGCATTTTTTTTTAAACATCGCCCCCGAAATTCGCAAGCATCATTCCAGAGATTTCATCCATCTTGGTCTCACTCATCTCCTCATCATTTAGTCGATAAAGTTCCTCTGTCTGATTCCCTTTTAGGGGCATCTGTTTCATCAAGGCTGTTTCAATCAGTCTTTGGGTGAGCCCTCGTATACAGGGTATGACGCAACAGCCAATGGCCACCAATACCCCGACTACTACTATCAGGGAAGTAAGGATAGAAACCACCACCCCCTTCCATTTGCCAAACCATGATTCAAGCCATCCCGTGAGAGATGTGTCTACTCCTGAATTCTCAGCCAGTTCCTCTGCTAATGGTAGTCAATCCCCTTAAGGCCCGAGTAATTGAACCATCAGGTGCAATGTTATTAGGAATAAAGATACAACAGCTTCCTCCTAACATCACACACACATTCCATTTTTCTGCTAAATTCATATCAAGGGCTATTCTGTTTTCCCATGCCATTCTACTTGTCGCATCAAGCTGTTCTGATATTCCTTTAACTGCATCTCTTGTATAATTTATAAATCGCTGTTGATTATAGAAAATGTAATTTATCCAATCTACATTTTTATTAATTGTTACCCACCAAAAGAGAGCTGACTCAAAGCCTGCTGCAATCTGGTTACGAGCCTTGAATTTATTTGATAGGGACTCCTACCAAATCAAGATAAATCCTGTCATCGAAAGAAGTGTCTAGCAGTGATCTCTTACCCCTTCCCTTTTTCCCTACTATCTTTTCCTTCTCAAATGCCAAGGTAAATGGAATTGCCAATTGTACAATTGCACATATCCCTCTCCAATCCGGAGGTAGGGTGGGTCTCAATATTTTGCCTCCACAGTACCACCACAGATCCGCCCAGGGAACCTTTAATGCTGAGTAGTTCCCTCCCTTCTCCGTTTCGGTAACATTCTTAATCTCTGAACATAATTTCAGCTCCCCCAAATCTCTCGACCGACTTGTACCTCGCCTGCGCATACACGACGTGTGATTTCCAACTGGGGCGGAAAATGTGGGGGGATCTTTTGCATCTTTCTTCTCCATGGAATGATAGGAATTGTACCTCAGAGATAGGGAGGTACAATTCCTATCATTCCATGCAGTCTCATCCTAATACAGGGCTATCATACATTTCATGCCCTTCCTGTCTCGCTTCCACCCGAGCGGAAAGGGAACCATCTGGGCCACTGGCCTACCGGAGGCACATGCATACCAATTGCTTTTGTTCAGACTTTTTACAGTATACTTTACCCATTCAACCCAGGCATTTGCATCCCCGTACCCAGTTTCTATTTCGATGGTCTGTTTCAAGTCCTTTACCTCTATAATTTTTACTACTTTAGGAGCATCGGGAGGGGTGAAGGGTTGTATCTTATTACCCAGTAATTCTACCCGTTTTCCCTGTCCTACGCTAATTCAAAAGCAACAGCCCACGAAATCCTTCCCATTTGCTTTCATTTCGATCCCCCCCCCCCCCCCCCCGAATTGCTTCATGCCATGTAGTTTTCTTTATTGTTAGGTATATTGGGTTACACTTTTTATCGGGACAATCGCGAGCTGGTCGAAAGGGGGCCCGGTGTACTGTGATGAGACCATTATACCAAGTACCATCCCCATAGGACTTAAGATGTATCTCAGAGCTGCGGTACTGTCTCTGATTATCTCCATCCCCACAATTTACTCAGCTTCAAGCATCAGCGTCTATTACTTGTAGATTATCAGACTCAGGAACCCGTTAATAATACATATGAAAATGATATTTGACAAAACCCCAATACTAAGAGGGCTAACATCATAACTCTAAGCATTCCCAGTATTCTAAACATCATGCTGAAGCACAAAAAGACTTAATATACAATCTTACAGAAATAATCCCGCGCTCGCGTCGCCACTGTATAATCAGTTACTCAAAGTCTCTTTAGTCTGAGTTTCAGCGGGTCTTGCATTGATTTGGCTGTCCAGACTTCTTCCTCAACTGGAGGGTCCACTGGCCCTTTGATCCGAGTGTAATGAGTCCAGCCTTTCTCCGCTGTCCTTATTGCCGTTTCGGTGGTCAAAAGAGCCTGGTACGGCCCTTCCCAGTCCGGCTGCAATTTAGTCTCTGTCCATGATTTTACTAAGATCCAATCACCCGGCCGGATGGGGTGAACAGTGAATTCAAGGGGCGAAGTCTGTGCCAACAGACCCTGTTTTCTGAGGAAAGATAAAGAGGAGGACAAGCCCAGTATATACTTCTTTAAAAACAAATCTTTAGTTTCGGGAATTGGCAATTCTCCATTCGTTCCCAGATAAGGTAATCCAAATAAGATTTCATAGGGGGATAGTCCCAAATCTTTCCTTGGGGCTGTTCGTACTCGCAAGAGAGCTATAGGTAAACATTTGGTCCAAGGGAGTCTGGTTTCTATTATCAATTTAGAGAGCTGTCGTTTGAGTGTTTGGTTCATTCTCTCAACCCTTCCTGATGATGGCGGGTGCCATGGAGTATGGAACTCCCAGGAAATTCCCAACCCCTTCATTACCCCCTGTAACACTTTAGAGGTAAAATGAGTTCCTTGGTCGTAATCTATACGGTTCACTAGCCCATATCGGGGAATTATGTGCTCTAATATTGTTTTAGACACCCCATTCACAGTGGCGGTAGCTAGGGGGTATGCCTCAACCCAACCAGATAGATGATCTACTATGACCAACATATATTTTAGTCTTCCAACTCTAGGTAGTTCAGTATAATCTACTTGTATACTCTGGAAGGGTCTCAATCCTGGGTCTCTTCCTCCCGGGGCCTGTTTTCTCAAGACTTTTTTATTTACCTTTCTGCATATTATACATCCCTCACATATTTGTTTAGCAATGGTATATATCCCTTTACATCCATATTCCCTAAGAACTAAATCACACATTGCTTGTACCCCCCAATGGCTGCCTTGGTGTAGGATAGCCATAATCTCTCGCATCATCATTTTGTTTAACATTTCCCTTGCATCAGGTAACCTCCAATGCCCGTCTGCTGTTTTTGCAGCCCCTAAATCTCTCAATTCTTTTTCTTCTCTTTCAGTAAATATAGGAGTTTCCCTAGGACCTGGGATAGTAGGTATTAGGGAATGAATCACCACTTCTTGTGGGTTCAGGGCGGCTTCCCGATCCACTTCATTGGCTAATCTATTTCCCCTAACCTCTGGTTCATTTCCTTTCTGATGACCATTTACGTGCACTACGGCTATCTCTCGGGGGAGTAATAGAGATTCCAAGACCCGTTTAATCAATTCTTCATGAACTAATTCCTTCCCTCGACTATTGATCAGTCTTCTTTCCTGCCATATCTTTCCGAAAGTGTGCACAACACTAAATGCATATTTAGTCAGTGTATACTGTGCCCTCTTTATTTTCTAATGCCCTAAGGGCTCTTTCCAATTCATAGAGTTCGCAGGTCTGAGCTGACCACCCATTTGGCAACCTTCCTGCCTCCACCACACTACCTTTTGTCCCATCTACGACTGCATACCCATTATGTCTTTTCCCTTCAGTCACCCAGGATGACCCGTCTATAAAAAGTCAGGCTCCTGCATGAAGCGGAACATCTCTCAGGTCTATGCGGACCTTAGTTTGGTATTCTATAATGTCAAGGCAGTCGTGCCCTGGATTCTGAGGAGAGTCTCCTTCCCCTTTCCAAAGAAAGGCAGCTGGATTTAAACAAATGTCAGTGACCAATACTAGATCATCTTTTTCTATTAATATCGCCTCATATTTCAGAATCCGTGAGTCTGTCAACCATCGCCCAGCTTTTTGGTTTAAGATCGTTCTCACTTGGTGTGGGGTGCTTACTATTAGGGGCTCCCCCAAATGTAAGCTTTCTGCTTTCCTCCACCAACAGTGCAGTGGCAGCCACGGCCTGCACACACTCAGGCCACTCCCGGGATACTGGATCCAATAGCTTTGAAAGATATGCTACTGGCTGTCTCATCCCTCCCCACCTCTGAGTTAATACTCCCAAAGCTGCTCCCTTATCTACGGTAGCAAAGAGGTGGAAAGGTTTATCTAGGAAAGGTAAGGCTAACACGGGGGCATGAATCAGATCTCTTTTGAGTTTCTCAACTAGTTCTTTTTCCTCATCATCCCAATTTAGACATTTTGGCTCCCCCTGTAATAGTTTGAGATATAATTTCCTAGTCTTCTGAGCATAGGAATCTATCCACAATCTGTAATATCCCGTTAGACCCAAAAATTTGCGTAGCTCCCGTTTAGTGCTGGGCAGTGGCATCCCCACTATTCCCTCTATCCGTTCTGGGCTTATCTTTCGCTTGCCCTCACTCACTAAATGTCCCAAGTATTTTACTTCTTGCTCCACATATTGTAATTTGTTTTTAGATACTTGCAGTCCCTGCTGACCCAGGAAATTCAATAATTTGTTAGTGGCTTCTTCTACTCCTTCTCTCCTTATTCCTGATACTAAGAGGTCGTCTACATACTGCAACAGAGTAGTCCCCTTGGGTCTGCTAAATTTCTCTAATATTTGTTCTAACATCTGTCCAAATAAATTCGGGGATTCCGTAAACCCCTGGGGGAGCACAGTCCACCGGTATTGCTGTTTCCGTCCTGTCTGAGGGTCTTCCCATTCAAAGGCAAACAAATTCCTACTTTCCTCCGCCAAGGGACAAGCCCAAAAGGCATCCTTTAAATCTATCACACTAAACCATTTGTGATCATGAGGGATCTTACTTAATAACGTATAGGGGTTTGGCACCACTGGGTGCCTGATCTGTACTATTCGATTTAATGTTCTCAAATCCTGCACCAATCGATAAGTTCCATCAGATTTCCGCACTGGTAGAATTGGGGTATTATAAGGAGACTTACATGGCTCCAACAGTTCATCTCTAATCAATCCTTCAATTACTGGCTGCAGTCCTCGTTTACCTTCTATGGAAATAGCATATTGTCGTTCACAGACAACGTCCCCTTTCCGTTTTAAATTTATTAAAAGGGGAGGGATCTGTAGTTTTCCACGATTCCCTTCTCGAGCCCATACAATAGGGTCTATCTCTCTCTCCACATCCTCTGTCAACATTGCCAGTTGTACAACTAATTCTTTTTCCTGAATTCCAATCTCCAGTCCTAATAGGATAATTAAGTCTCTCCCTAGTAAGTTACTTCCTATATCAGGGATATACAGCAGTTCCCCTGTGACCCTATCCTTAGGACCTTCTGTCATCATAGGTTTAAATACTGGAACAGTATTCACCCCAGAAACAGTAATTGACTGTGTCGACATTTCTACTTTCTTTGGTTTAAAATTCAGCGATGACCGTGCTGCCCCCGTATCTACTAGGAAGACAACCTCTTCCCTATAGGGTCCCACCTTCAGGGTTATCAAGGGTTCCTGGTGGGCCCCCGAGGGCAGGAACCCCTGACACCCCTATTCTTCATCAAAATTCAGAAGCGGAATTGCCCTTTCTTCCCTTTGTAGATCAGGACACTCCTGCTTAAAATGCCCTATCTTTCCGCAATAATAGCATCCTGCCTGTGGAGACTTCCATCTCTGCCCCTGTCGCCCAAACCCTCTTTCAAATGCTCCCCTGTGTCTTCTCCCTCTCCCTCTCCCTCTCTGTCCTACATGCTGCCTCCCGCCGCTCCGGTTGCTCACTATTGGTTCCATTCTTTTCTTAACTACCTCATCAACCGTAGCTACCATCATTTTCACCTTCTGTTTTTGTCTCTCATCCTCCCTCTTTACAAACACTTTCTGTGCCTCTCTTAACAATTCACCTAATGGTTTTTCACTCCACCCTTCTATCTTCTGTATCTTTCTCTGTATGTCTGGCCATGCCTTTGTCACAAAATGTACTTTCAAAAGACCCTGTACCACTGGGTCCTCAGAGTTCATTCCAGAATATTTCCGCATCGAGTCCCTTAATCTTTGCAAGAAAGCTGAGGGAGTCTCATCTTTCTCCTGTCTAACTTCAAAGGCTTTAGTCAAATTCTGTGACTTCTGAACTGCCTCTCTTATTCCTTTTAGAATCAGGTCTTTCAATTCCCTCATTCCTTCTCTATGCCCCGGGTTTTGGTTTTCTCACTGGGGGTCTCTGAGGGGAAACTTCACCTCTCCCTGTCCAGCAACCGCCATCTCCAATCGGGTGTTCCCAGTCCCATATTTTAATGGCGGCTCCTCGTATAAGTCCCCTTTCTTCCCCAGTAAATAGTATATTCAAAATAGACTTTAACTCAGCCCAGGTATACAGACTTGGCCCCAAAAATTGATCAATTTGTTCAGACAACCCCACTGGATCCTCAACCAGGACCTTCATTTCCTTTTTAAATGTTCTGACCTCCCCACTGGTGAGGGGGGGGCACTTACAAACCCAATCTCTTTGTCCCCTATTGGTACCTCCCGAAGGGGATAAGTCGTTACGTTCTTCCCTTTTTTGTTTTCTTTTTTTTAAAAGAAATATTGCAATATTTCTAGCTCCCCATAACTTCAAACACCAATTCATCAATTCATGCTTGACTAACTTTTAAAGCCTGTTCCTAACTTGTAATTATATTTATATATTTACGTTCATTTATTCAGTATTTAATATTTAAAATGTAAAATGCATACAATTCCCAATTTTGAAATTCGCTGTAATTACCCAGTTTTAGTCCATTAATTTAAATCCAAAATTAGTTTTCTTAAGTAGTCCTGATCAATCATTGCTCAATTACAATACTATAGGTCGTAAAATAATCAGAGCTGCCTTAAAAGAATTTGTCTATTCAAGTTTAAAAAAAAACTTCTAATGCATGAGCAATGGCTGAATGCAAGGTCACAGACATTAACCATAGAATTTTGTTTTTACTACAATCTAATGTTGAACTGAAACTTCAACTGTCCTCCATAAATCGCTTTTATATAAAGATAAAAGAGATTAGTTAGAAACTGATAGTAAGGCAGTCATGACCTGTAAAAAGAACAGGAGTTATCATTCTTTTTTTTCATAATCTCTATAGAATCCTTAACCTTAAAAGAAATCATGTTAAGTTTCCATAATAAAAATCAGATTCAAAACAGTCCTGGAACTCAAGCTCCAGGGAATAAAACGCAAACATTCAATCACCAACAAACAAATGTTCACTCAAACCAAATCACAAAGGGTAAAACTTTCTACCAGCTCCTTTCATTCTCTCTCCCTCTCACTCATTGACAAATAAATTCAGATATTTACAAACCCAGTCTTCGACCAACCCGTACTTTGGCCAGAAGACGGCAGGACGAAGAGTGGATTCCTTAGTCCATACAAAGCAACAGTATTTAATCTTCTTTCTCCCTTGTACAAGTATTATTTCTCCAATTCCACAACATCCTGCCCAAAGGACTTTCTGGAGGTATGTTGTAAGGGACCCCACCTCCATTTCCATTGCCTTTTTCTGCTTTTGTTTTCCTGGAGGCTTTTCCTTACCCACGGCACAATCCATATTGAGTTCCTTCGTTAGTCCCTTATTAACTACTAAAACTCAATCCCGGCCATCAAGGCAATACTTAAAAGTCAATTTTCTTATCTTGGTCTGTGCAGAGTTGCCTGGCCCCTTTTTGCCGTATTTTCTATCAACCTCCCATCACTGTCTGATTCAGATGTCTCTCTTGTGGGATCCGTACCAGCCGCCCAAGGGAGCAGACTAAACCGGGACACAAGACTGCTCCTCAATTGGGAATGGGACGCGTCTTCCCAGTGTCCAAGGCCAGCCACTCCCCCCGGCGATGGAAGAAAATCCCGGACAGCCCCCAATTGTGAGAAACAAAGCTCACTCACTTCAATAATTGCAGTCCGAGACGTAAATCTGAATCAGCAGTGTCCTTTATTTTACACTTGCAAGTGGGTGTAATGTCCACAAGGCAGGGATAAAAACACACCAAATTCAGCAAACTCTCGAAATTTATATAATTTGGGTCCCTACATATTTTTTCTTATTCCATTGTTCTCCCCCCCCCATTTACATCTTCCCTAAGACTGATCCCACCACCCCTGCTTATCCGGCCTTGTCCGTGATAGAACGCTTATCTCTGGCCTCAAGGTCGTTTGACGTCATCCCACTGCAGGTCATCGTTAGGCATATTCTTTCCCTCTGGGCCTCTCCGGAGGCCACTCTGATCTTTATGACCTCTTTAATTAGGGTTTGTTCCTGTGTCTCCGTACAAGTGGGAAACAGATGTTTTTACCTACTGTTATACAAGCCGAGGTCATTTCCTTACAACTTCTTATCTATTTGCCCATACATCGACCATTGTTTTGCAATCACGTTTCATGCTAATATACCATTTTTAACTGATACGAAAACAATTATATATTTCCTTTACATAGTTTCCATTCTTGTTGACTCAACTCTTGGCTAAAACAATTACACACTGATGTGAGTTCATTTACTCTGTATCAGAAATTATAATTGCAGAAATAACATTAATTTACCTATATCCCACAGTAAACAATCCTTGTTAAGAATGATCATAATGTGATGGAATTTCATATTGAGTTTTGAGAGTGAGTAATGTAGTTTAGAAATATGTCTTAACTTTGTAACTGTCTTTAAGTTTATGAAGCCAGAGTTGGCTAAAGTAGATGAGGAAAATAGGTTGAAGTAAAATGGTAGGGAAGGAATGGCCAACTAAAGATGCTTCACACCTCACAAAAAAAAGATTATTATGTTTTTGGACTTCATCTTTCCTTTGGGTTAAAATTAAGGGGGTCAAAAGAGCTGTGCTGAAATTTGCCTGACAGCTAATTTGTTACAGATCAGTGTGGAAACATTGTTTTACTGCCGAGGTACAGGATTTAAAATGAAAAAGCAGAAGCCTGTCAGCTAATAATACAGACTGTGAATTTCCAAATTCCCAGAACACTGTTGAGAATGTCAGGTTGGAAAAAGTACTTCTTATGTAGTAATCAAGTCAGAGCCATACAAGATTGAAACAGACCTTTCAATCCAACATGACGACACCCTCCAGGTTTCCCAAAGTAAATTTGTCTGCATTTGGCCCATATCCTTCTAAATCTTCCCTATTCATGCAATTACAACATCTTTTAAATGTTTTAATTGTACCTGCATCCACCACTTCATTCCATATATGAACCACCCTGTGTGTGAAAACGTTGCCCCTCAGATCCCATTTAAATCTTTCTCCTCTCACCTTAAATGTATGCCGTCTAGTTTTGAACTCTCCAACCCAAAGGAAAAGACCTTTGCTGTTCAACTTATCTGTGCCCTTCATGATTTTATAAACCTCTACAATGTCACCCCTCAACCTCCTATACTCCAGTGGAAAAAGTCCCATCCCATCCAGTCTTTCCTTATAACTCAAACTTTCCAGTCCTGGTTACATCTTTATAAATCTTTTCTGCACCCTCTCCAATATTCTTCCTGTAGTCAAGTGACCAGAATTATACACTGTACTCCAAAAGTGGCCTGACCAACATTCTATAGAACATTGGAAATTTGGAACAATCTCCCTATCTCCTCGCTCCTCCATTTTCAGGAGGAGCGAGGAGAGAGAGGACCAGGGGGCTGTTAGGTAGGTAAATTTCTCACTTAAAAGAGACTTCACTTGAGCGTCAAGCCTCCATTTTCAGGAGGAGATATAGGACCAGGGGCTGCCAGGAAGGTAAATTTCCCCCTAAAAAGGACTTCCCTCGAGTATCATGCCTCCATTTTCGGGAGGATTGGGGGCGGGAGGGGAGAGAGAGAGTTCACTCATTGCAGTAGCAGTGAGAACGAGGAGCTGAGTGGGAGCGGTCGAATTGGACTCTGAGAAGGTGAGTGAACTGATATATTTGGGCAGCGGCTGATGGCCCTGACTCCTTCATGTGCAGGAAGTGTGTCCAGCTGCAGCTTTTGTTTGATCACATGATGGCTCTGGAGCTGCGGATGGACTCCCTGTGGAGCATCTGCGATGCTGAGTGTGTCGTGGATAGCACATTTAGTGAATTGGTCACAACTCAGATTAGGAGAAAGTGAGGTCTGCAGATGCTGGAGATCAAAGTTGAAACTTTATTGCTGGAACACAGCAGGTCAGGCAGCATCCAGGGAACAGGAGATTCAACGTTTCGGGCACAGGCCCTTCTTCAGGAATGAGCAGAGAGTGTTCAGCAGGAGAAGATAAAAGGTAGGGAGGAGGGACTTGGAGGAGGGGCGTTGGAAATGTGATAGGTGGAAAGAGGTCAAGGTGAGGGTGATAGGTCGGAGTAGGATGGAGGCGAAGAGGTCAAGAAGAAGACTGCAGGTCAGGAAGGCGGTGCCGGGCTGGAGGGATCCGGCTGAGACAAGGTGGGGGGAGGGGGGATGAAGAAACTGGTGAAGTCCAAGTTCATCCCCTGCGGTTGGAGGGTTCCCAGTCGGAAGATAAGACGCTCCTCCTCCGACCGTCGGGTTGTTGTGGTTTGGCGGTGGATGAGTCCAATGACCTGCATATCCTCGGTGGAGTGGGAGGGGGAGTTGAAATGCTGTGCTACAGGTTGGTTGGGTTGGTTCGTCCGGGTGGCCCAGAGGTGCTCTCTGAATCGCTCCGCAAGTAGGCGGCCTGTCTCCCCAATATAGAGGAGGCCACACCGGCTGCAGCGGATGCAGTAGATGATGTGGGTGGAGGTGCAGGTGAATCTGTGGCGGATATGGAAGTTTCCTTTGGGGCCTTGGAGAGAAGTGAGGGGGGAGGTGTGGGCGCAAGTGTTGCACCTCCTGCGGTTGCAAGGGAAGGTGCTGGGAGTGGAGGTTGTCGCAAGTGTTGCACCTCCTGCGGTTGCAAGGGAAGGTGCCGGGAGTGGAGGTTGATATATATTTCCCTCCCCTCCCCTACCAAGGATATATTTCCCTCCCCTCCCCTATCCCAAGGATATATTTCCCTCCCCTCCCCTATCCCAAGGATATATTTCCCTCCCCTCCCCTATCAGCTTTCCGTAGAGACCACTCCCTCCGCGACTCCCTTGTCAGATCCACACCCCCCACCGACCCAACCTCCACTCCCGGCACCTTCCCTTGCAACCGCAGGAGGTGCAACACTTGCGCCCACACCTCCCCCCTCACTTCTCTCCAAGGCCCCAAAGGAAACTTCCATATCCGCCACAGATTCACCTGCACCTCCACCCACATCATCTACTGCATCCGCTGCAGCCGGTGTGGCCTCCTCTATATTGGGGAGACAGGCCGCCTACTTGCGGAGCGATTCAGAGAGCACCTCTGGGCCACCCGGACGAACCAACCCAACCAACCTGTAGCACAGCATTTCAACTCCCCCTCCCACTCCACCGAGGATATGCAGGTCATTGGACTCATCCACCGCCAAACCACAACAACCCGACGGTCGGAGGAGGAGTGTCTTATCTTCCGACTGGGAACCCTCCAACCGCAGGGGATGAACTTGGACTTCACCAGTTTCTTCATCCCCCCTCCCCCCACCTTGTCTCAGCCGGATCCCTCCAGCCCGGCACCGCCTTCCTGACCTGCAGTCGTCTTCTTGACCTCTCCGCCTCCATCCTACTCCGACCTATCACCCTCACCTTGACCTCTTTCCACCTATCACATTTCCAACGCCCCTCCTCCAAGTCCCTCCTCCCTACCTTTTATCTTCTCCTGCTGAACACTCTCTGCTCATTCCTGAAGAAGGGCCTGTGCCCGAAACGTCGAATCTCCTGTTCCCTGGATGCTGCCTGACCTGCTGTGCTGTTCCAGCAATAAAGTTTCAACACAACTCAGATTAGGATTGCTGAGAGAGAAATGTGACCGAAAGGCACAGAAAGAGCAGGAAGGCAGTGCAGGTGTCCTCTGCAGTCATTTCCCTCCAAAACAGGTCTACCATTTTGGATATTGTTGAAGGAGATGCCTCACTAGGGGAAGGCAACAGTAGCCAGGTTCATTGAACTGGGGTGGCTGGCTCTGCTATACAGAAGTGCGGGAAAAAGTGGAAGTGCTATCGTCATAGGGAATTCAATTGTAAGGGGAGTCGATAGGTGGTTCTGTGGTCAAAAACGAGACACCCAAGTGGTATGTTGCCTCCCAGGTGCACGGGTCAGGGGTGTCTCAGATCGGCTGCAGAATGTTCTCAAGGGGGAAGGTGAATAGCATTTCGACATTGGTGCATTTCGACACCAGTAATGTAGGATGAGCTCCTACAAACAGAATTTAGGGAGTTGGGAGCCAAGTTAAAAAGTAGGACCTCAGAGGTAGTAATCTCAGGATTGCTACTAGTGCCATGCGCTAGTCAGAATAGAAATGAAAGAAAAGGCAGGATGAATGCGTGGTTTGAGAGATGGTGCAGGAGGGAGGGGTTCTGCTTTTTTCGGACATTGGGACTGGTTCTGGGGAGGTGGGACCCTTACAAATTGGACAGTCTCCACCAGGGCCAGACTGGAACGTGCTTTTGCTAACTGTGGAGAGGGTTTAAATTAATTTGATGGGGATGGGAACCAAATGAGGCGGTTAGTCGACAGTAAGGAGGTAGTAACTAAACCCTGTAAGGAACTAGATAATGAAGTCAGTGTGACAAAGTAGGCAGGGCGCAGATGGTGAACGCAAAGGGACTGTTGGTCTGAGGTGCATTTGTTTTAGTGCAATAAGTGTAGTAGGTAAGGCAGATGAACTTAGGGCTTGGATTAGTACCTGGGAGTGTGATGTTATTGCTATTACTGAGACTTGGTTGAGGGAAGGGCATAATTGGCAACTAAATATCCCAGGATATCGATGCTTCAGGCAGGATAGAGAGATAAAAGGGGTGGAGGCGTTGCAATACTGGTCATCAAAGCTTCTTCTATTCAAAGCTTCTTCTATTCAAAGCCACCATGGATGTGCGATATCTTTACACCTCCATCCCACACGAAGACACAGCCATGCTGAAGAAAGTTAAAAATCACACAACACCAGGTTATAGTCCAACAGGTTTAATTGGAAGCACACTAGCTTTCGGAGCGACGCTCCTTCATCAGGTAGTAGTGGAGGGCTCAATCGTAACACACAGAATTTATAGCAAAAATTTAGTGTGATGTAACTGAAATTATACATGGAAAAATTGATTGTCTGTTAAGCCTTTCATCTGTTAGAATACAGTCATGTAGAACTCTGAGCTCAAAAACTGCATGAATTTATGTAAAACTCCATTATCTCACTTTTTAGATTAGAATCAATCTAAACATCATAGCATAGACAGAGAACACAGGGGGCTAACACCTTCAACATATTGTCTAGCTATCACCATTGTTAACAGCTAACCCGAGAATGCAACTTTTTAAAAAAAAGTTTTGTGATTGACACATGAAAGAAGTGAAACTATCACTGTATTCAAACAGATGAAAGGCTTAGCAAAGATATCAGAGATATCTTTAGCAAATAGGGTTAAGGAAAATCCCAAAGCCTTTAATTCATATATATAAAAAGCAAGAGAGTAATTAGAGAAAGGGTTGGCCTCCGGTGGCATGATGATTAGCACTGCTGCCTCACAGCGCCAGAGATCCTGGTTCAATTCCTGCCTCAGGTGACTCTCTGTGTGGAGTTTGCACATTCTCCCCATGTCTGCATGGATTTCCTCTGGGTGCTCTGGTTTCCTCCCACAGTCCAAAGATGTGCAGGTCAGGTGAATTGGCCATGCTAAATTGCCCGTAGTGTTCGGTAAAGGGGTAAATGTAGCAGAATGGGTCTGGGTGGGTTGCGCTTTGGCAGTCGGTGTGGACTTGTTGGGCCAAAGGACCTGTTGCTACACTGTAAGTAATCTAATCTAATCTAATCACTCAAGGACAAAGGAGGAAAGTTATGCGTGGAGTCAGAGAAAATGGGTCAGATTCTTAATGAGTATTTTGAGTTGGTATTTACTGAGGAGAGGGACATGACAGATGTCGAGGTTCAGGATAAATGTTTGATTACTTTCGGTCAATTTGACATAAGGATGGAGGAAGTGTTGGGTATTCTAAAAGGCATTAAGGTGGACAAGTCCCCAGGTCCAGATGGGATCTATCCCAGTTACTGAGGGATCCGAGAGGGGAAATAGCAGGTGCCTTAACAGATATCTTTGAATCATCCTTGAACACTGGTGAGGTCCTGGAGGGCTGGAGAATTGCTAATGTTGTCGCCTTGTTTAAGAAGGGTAGCAGGAATATTTCAGATAATTATAGACTGGTAAGTCTGATGTCACTAGTAGGGAAGCTGCTAAAGAAGATACTGAGGGATAGGATAGATTCCCATTTGGGGAAAAAAAATGGCTTATCAGTGATAGGCAACATGGTTTTGTGCAGGGAAGATCATGTCTTACCAATTTAATAGAATTCTTTGAGGAAGTGACAAATTTGCTTGATGAGGGAAGAGTTGTAGATGTCATATACATGGACTTCAGTAAGGCGTTTGATAAGGTAGGCTGATGGAGAAAGTGAAGTGCATAGGGTGCAGGGTGTACCAGCTAGTTAGATAGAGAACTGGCTGGGCAACAGGAGACAGAGTAGTGGTGGGAGGGAATTCCTCAAAATGGAGACCTGTGACTAGTGGTGTTCTACAAGGATCTGTGCTGGGACTACTGTTGTTTGTGATGTACATAAATGATCTGGAGGAAGGTATAGGTGGTCTGATTAGCAAGTTTGCAGTTGACACTAAGATTGGTGGAGTAGCAGATAGTGAAGGGGACTGTCTGAGAATGCAGCAGAATATAGATAGATTGGAGAGTTGGGCAGAGAAATGGCAGATGAAGTTCAATCGGGACAAATGCGAGCTGATGCATTTTGGAAGACCCAATTCAAGAGCGAAGTATACAGTAAAGGAAAAGTCCTGGGGAAGGTTGATGTACAAAGAGACCTGGGTGCTCAGGTTGATTGTACCTAGAAGGTGACAATGCAGGTCAATAGAGTGACCAAGAAGGCATATGGTATGCTTTCCTTCATCAGATGGGGTATTGAGTGCAAGAGTTGGCTGGTCATGTTGCACTTGTATACGACTTTGGTTTGGCCACATTGGGAATACTACGTTCAGTTCTGGTCGTCATATTACCAAAAGGATGTGAATGCTTTGGAGAGGGTGCAGAGGTGGTTCACCCAGATGTTGCCTGGCATGGAGGGTGCTCGCTATGAAGAGAGGTTGAGTAGATTAGGATTATTTTCACTAGAAAACAAAGGTTGAACAGGGATCTGATTGAGGTCTACAAAATCATGAGAGGTATAGTCAGGGTGGATCGCAAGAAGTTTTTTCCCCAGAGTGGAGGACTCCATTACTAGGGGTTACGAGTTCAAAGTAAGGGGGGAAAAGTTTAGGGGAGATATGTGTGGAAAGTTCTTTATGCAGAGGGTGCTGAGTGCCTGGAAAGTGTTAGAGGAGGGCACGATAGCATCATTTAAGATTTATCTAGACAGATACATGAATGGGCAGGGTACAGACCCTTAGAAAATAGGTGACAGGTTTAGACAGAGGATCAGCACAGGTTTGGAGGGCCGAAGGGCCTGTTCCTGCACTGTAATTTTTTTCGTTCTTTGTTCGAAAACAGCAATTGCTGGAGGAATTCAACAGGTCTGGCATCTGAGGATATTCTGTTCCATGCATTAAACTTACAAATCAATGTACTTTTCTTCCAGCTCTGATGTTCTTAAAAAGATTGAAAATGTTGTCAAAGAGACACTCACATATCTTGCGAAGGGAGAAGCCCCAGTTATCACTTTTGACAAACGATCATCCTGGGAGAATATTTGGTATGTTTTATTATAGTCACGCAATGCTCCAAGTGTTAAAAACATATCTGAAAAACTAAATGAACCTGATAGAAGTGAAGCAATTCGCACCAATATTGGTTTCTAATCAAACCTGCAATGTTTGAATAGTTAAGCAGTTTTAATCAATATGTACTTTTGTTTTTTGTAGTAAACATGCTCTGAGCTAATTATTTTGCTTTCGAAATGTAGATTACAATGAGAATAGCATTACAATAGCATAATTATACACCCCAGTATGCAATAAAAAAGGAGTGGTTGTTAAGCATGAGTCTTTGGCAGGGGAATGGTAATGTGGATGGGTTAGCCCCACCATCATGGACCACAAAGAGCAATTAAAGGAGTGGTGTGAAAGGTGGTGTTGTAAGCTACAGATCAGTAAGTAAAGATGGGGAGGTAACATGCACCATTGTCACAAAAATCTTTTTTTCATATAGAATCCCTACAGTGTGGAAACAGGCCCTTCGGCCCAACAAGTCCACAACCACCCTCTGAAGAGTATCCCACCCAGACCTAGTCCCCTACCCTATTACTCTACATTTCCCTGACAAATGGACCTAACCTACACATCCCTGAATGCTATGGGCAATTTAGCTTGGCAGGTTCATCTAACGTGCACACCTTTGGGCTATAGGAGGAAACCCATGCAGACACAGGGAGAATGTTCAAACTCCACGCAGACAGTCACCCAAGGCTGGAATCGAACCCGGGTCCCTGGTGCTGTGAGGCAGTAGTGCTAACCACTGAGCCACCATGCCGTCTGAGTTCGTTATTACAATACGAGACTCAGAGAGATTTGCTAGAAGAGGTCAGAGTAGACCTGTGTACAAATCTAGTAGATGACATCTTGTCCAAGGAAGTTTGAGATGAAAGGAATGTTCAAGGTGAAGTGATGGGGTTAATGTTAGGTTGGGGGTGGGTGGGTAGGAAGGATAGAGCACTTTGTCACTAATGGCACTCCTGAGAAAACAAGAAACAGCACAGACACAAAGGTACCATTAAGAGTAGTTGATACGGGGAGTTTTTAATTAATATTTCTCCTCTGTGTTTACTGAGAGAATCATGGGTGCTAAAGAAATAAGGCAAACAAGTGATGATGGTTTGGACTGCATACATATTAATAGAGAGGCGGTATTTGCAGCCTTAAATAAGTCCCCGGGCCTGATCACGTGCATCCTCTGATGTTGTGGGAGGCTAGTGAAGAAATTGCAGGGGCTCTTGCAGAGATTTTTACTTTGACTTTAGCTTCATCTGGTAAAGTTCCAAAAGACAGAGTGTGAATAATGTTGTTCCATTGTTTAAGAAAGTTAGCAAAGACAAGCCAGGGAACTACAGGTCAGTGAGCCTGATATCAGTGGGTAAGTTGTTGGCGAGGATACTGAGGGACAAGACCACTCAACATTTGGATAGACAAGGTCTGATTAAGGATAGTCAGCATGGATTTGTGTATAGGAAGTCATGTCTGCTAAATCTTTTACAATTTTTTGAAGGGGTAACCAAAATATGAGGATCGGGCAGTGGATGATGTCCCGCATGGCAGACTGGACATGAAGGTACGGTCACATGGGATCCAGGGAGAGCTAACTAATTGGATTCAAAATTGGCTCGATGTTAGGAGGCAGAAGGTGATGGTTGAAGATTGTTTCTTGGACTGGAGGACTGTGATTAGTGGTGTGCCACTGGAAACTATTTGTTATTTACATAAATGATCTAGATATGAATGTACAAGACATGATTGGTAAGTTTGCAGATGATATAAAATTAGGAGGTATTGTTGATAGCGAAGAAGGTTATCACAAATTAGGGGGATCACAGTTTATATGGGGAAGTGGACTGAGGATTCACAAATTCAGCTCAATACAGATAAGTGTGAGGTATTGCACCTTGGAAAGTCAAACCAATGTAGGCCTTATACACTAAATAGTAAGGTCCTGAGGGGTACTCGGTAATCCAAGATGGAGGTTGGGAACACATTTTGGCTGTAAGAGCTGTTCCTTTTTTTTTTGAGGTATTTTCGGTGTTGCAACTAACTTCCTCAAATTCCAGGAGCAGTAATTACTGTTTTATAATCTGTTGTATTGTGTTTGGAACTTTGGGGAAAAAAGATCAAAACAACGGCACTTTAAAAAGGAGGAAGAGAGACCAAGGTAGACACTACACGGACAATAATTCAAATGGAGAAAGAAACCTACACTGCTGTCTGACACAGCAGTGAATCTGCACAGCTACTGCTTTTGCTGTTTGAATCTCTAGACATCAGAATGTGTCTAAGAAAAATTAACAAATCGCAAAATTCACAGCTGATTTTGAGGAACCTGTGTGGGAGAGCTCACGGCACAGGAGCAGTTCAGTGCAGTTTTTAAGTGTAACCTTGCTGTTCGTTCTTTTTTGTAAGTCTACAATAATGACGAGAGAGTTCTTTTTGATTACATGTTTCATTGAGAACTGTCTCTTGATTAAATGTGAAGAATATAAAGCATAGCTACGAAATTAGCCTGGAGCAGTAAGACTCAGCTATTTTGAGTTTGTAGACTATTAAGGTGCAAAGATGGCCTTTGTTAGACTGATGTGCTCTTTCTGTCAGATGTGGGAGATTAAGGAAAGTTTCCCTATTACTGATTATTATGGTTGCAGTAAGTGTGTTTGGTTGTGAATCTTATCATTGCATGGATCGTTTGGAGAGCAGTTAGAGGCAATAAGGAATTTACAGGAGCTCAGGGGTATGATGGATGGAACTTATAGGAAGGTAGAAAAACCACAGATGCAGTCAGATAGATGGGTTACCTCCAGAGAAGCTTTGAGAGGGAGGCAGGTAGTGCAGGAGTGACCTGTGGCTGTTCCCATCTCAAACAAGCATGCTGTTTTGGAAATTACTTGGGGGAAATGGGCTCTCGGAATTCTCTGGCCAACAGCAAGAAATCAGAATGGTATGTTGACTCCCTGTTGCAGGTTCAAGGATATCTCTGAGAGACAGTGGAATGTTCTCATAGCGGGATAGACCAGCAGAAGGTCATTCTACACATTGGGAACTAACGATATAGGCAGGAAAAAGAATGAGATTTTGAATGTAGAATATAGAAAGTTAGGCAGAAATTTAAAAAGGAGGTCTTTGAGGGTAGTAGTATCTGGATTACTCCTATTAGTGTGAGCTAATGAGGGTAGAAATAGGAGGATAGAGCAGATGAATGTATGACTGAGGAGCTGGTGCAGGGGAGAAGGGTTCACATTTTTTTGGATCCTTGGAATCTCTTCTGGGATAGAAGTGATGGAATGCAACTGAATTGGAAACTGACTAATATACTGCCAGGGAGATTTGCTAGAGCTGCAGGAGGATGTAAACTAGGAGATATTGAGGAAAGAGATCAGATTAAGATGGGTACTGTTGGGAAAAGGAGCAAGTCAAACAGTCAGGGCAGGTAGGAACAAAGCAGAGAACAAGGCAAGACTGATCAACTAAACTGCATTTATTTCAAAGCAAGAGGTCTAATGGAGAAGGCAGATGAACTCAGGGCAAGGTTTGGACCGGGACTAGGATGTCATAGCAATTACAGAGACATGGTTCAGGGATGGACAGGAGTGGGACAAGCGGAGAGTCATGGAAACTTCTTGAAGGTCAAGGCTTACAAATCTCCCCCCAACCTATCAGGAACTAAGATAATGTTTTTCCAGGGCTTTATCTGCGGCTGTGGTCCATAAGAGGAAATCGTTTGATGAGGTTAAGAGAAGGTTAAAGGACCTTGATATTCAATATTCAGTGAGATACCCACGGATGCTTCATATTACTTACGAGGAGACTGTGGACCAAGCCATCCAGACCACTTTCTTAAATTTGACTGATGCACTATCTAAGCTGATGGCCTTGGTGTCGCAGCATATTATTATGGGGGGGGGACTTTAATTGCCTTAAGGATCCTGTGCTGGATAGAAAGACCAAAGGCCCCCCCAAAGTTTTCTTCACAATCTAAGCAGTTGGGTGATCACTGTGTGGAACCAGGGTTGGTAGACATTTGGAGACTTCTACACCCCACGGGCAGAGATTTTACGTTCTTTTCCAATCCTCATAAATGTCACACAAGAAGTGATTATTTCCTAACTCCTGCGGCTTTTTTAGATTTGGTGGTATCCTGTTCGATTGGGAATGCTGTGAGGACAGATGGGATAAGATGGAGTCTTTGTTTTTAGGAATCTGGATCTTCCTGGTGTGTCTGCTGAGCAGGTGTCTCTCCTTAGTGCTTCGTTAACAGCCCAAGCGATACAGGAGGCAGTAACGCACCTGGCCCTGATGGTCTGCCCAGTGAGTTTTATAAAGAATTTGCAAACATCCTGTCAGGCTGAATCTAGACATGTATAATTATTCATATAGTTGGGATTACCTCCTGCCATCCTTGAGAGAGACTAATATCTCTCTTATCCTCAAGAAAGTGAAGGCCCCGGAGGACTACGCTGCTTACAGACCCATCTCACTTTTAAACTCTGATTTTAAAATTTTATCAAAGTCTCTGGCATTCAGGTTGGAAAGAGTGTTGCCTTCTATTGTTAAGGAGGATCTCACAGGCTTTATAAAGGGTTGCAGATCTTCTAATAGTGTTAGGAGACTGGGGCGTCATGGTGGCTCAGTGGTTAGCACTGATGCCTCGCAGCGCCACGGACCTGGGTTCAATTCCAGCCTCGGTTGACTGCCTGCATGGAGTTTGCACGGGTTTGCTCCGGGTGCTCCGGTTTCCTCCCACAGTCCAAAGTTGTACAGGTAAGGTGAATTGGCCATGCTAAATTGCCCATAGTGATAGTTGCATTAGTAAGGAGTAGGGGAGTGGGTCTGGGTGGGTTACTCTTCGGAGGTAAAAACAATGACTGCAAATGCTGGAAAGCAGATTCTGGATTAGTGGTGCTGGAAGAGCACAGCAGTTCAGGCAGCATCGAAGGAGCTTCGAATTCGATGTTTCAGGAATAAAGGCAGTGAGCCTGAAGTGTGGAGAGATAAGCTGGAGGAGGGTGGGGGTGGGGAGAAAGTAGCATAGAGTACAATGGGTGAGTGGGGGAGGGGATGAAAGTGATAGGTCAGGGAAGAGAGGGTGGAGTGGATAGGTGGAAAAGGAGATAGGCAGGTAGGACAAGTCCGGACAAGTCATGGGGACAGTGCTGAGCTGGAAGTTTGGAACTAGG
Organism: Chiloscyllium plagiosum; assembly: GCF_037043375.1. Classification (NCBI taxonomy): domain Eukaryota; kingdom Metazoa; phylum Chordata; class Chondrichthyes; order Orectolobiformes; family Hemiscylliidae; genus Chiloscyllium; species Chiloscyllium plagiosum. The sequence goes on along the minus strand of NW_028270153.1, from coordinate 70,908,447 downwards.
GTGAGGTGGGGGAAGGGAAAATGAGGAAACTGTTGAAGCCCACATTGATGCTACTCTTCGGAGGGTCAATGTGGACTTGTTGGGCCGAAGGGCCTGTTTCCGCACTGTAGGTAATCTAATCTAATCTTAACATGATTCAAGTCATAGACATGTACAACACAGAAACAGACCAGTGTGCCAGCAACAGTCAGTTCAAGGGTTGGTGGTTTCCTTGGACGCAGAGAAGGAATTTGACCAGGTGGAATGACTGTAGCTTTTTTATACCCTGGAGTGGTTTGGCCTGGTTGAAGTGTTTACTGGATGGGTAAGGGTCCTTTACAGTGATCCTCTGGCGGTGGTTCTCACTAATGGTATGAGAGATGATAATTTTAACATTGGTAGGGGCAGTTCGCAAGGCTGTCTCCTCTCACCTTTTCTCTTCACATTGGTGATTGAGCAGCTGGCAGAGGCCATTCATGAGGACCTTAACATAGCTGCCCCAAAGGTAGGGTCGAAGGTGCATAAGATCACATTATTTTCGGGTGATGTTCTTGTTTTTCTTTCGAACCCGGCAGTTTCGGTGGCCTATTTGATACAGTGTATTAATTCATTTGGCTTTTTCTTAGGTTACAAGATCAATTTTTCAACATCGGAGGCTATGCCTATTGGTGGGGAAGGTGAGGTCTTTGGGGAATACCAGATGATGAAGGTGGGTTCCCCTTTAAGTGGGTACAGGAAGGCTTTCTTTATTTGCGCCTCTGTTACCTCTAGTTTTGATCAATTAGTCAAGGCTAATTTTGTTCATTTGTTTGACAAATTTGTTAAACAAGACCTTCTAAGATGGGAGGCCCTTCCAATATCGTGGCTAGGTCAAGTTGCTCTTATTAAAATGAATGTTCTTCCTCACTTATTATACCCTCTGCAGAAGCTTCCCTTGCTTTTTCCTAGACAAACATTTTGCAAATTAAGTGGTTGGTTTAGTTCTTTTATTTGGCACCACAAGTGGCCCCTTACAAAATTGCAGGTGCTCTAGGGGTTGGGAGGAGTGGATCTCCCCGATGTCAGAAGATATCAATTGAGTTCCCTTCTATCTTTTGAGAGTGATTGGGCCTCTGAGGACTCAGCGTCGATATGGTTGGACGTTGAGGCCTCTCAGGCAAAGTGTCCTCTTATTGACCCGTTGTTTCTGGACAAAATGAGGATAGTTGCGGAACATTGCCACAAACCAGTAGTTATTAATATTGTAAAAGCATGGAGGGCAATGAGACAGATGGAGGGTAATATGTGTAAAACTTCTTTCCATACTCTCTCAGTTGGTATGCCAGGTTTCTGGACAGGAACAATGGATCCTGGGTTTAAGTCCTGGATGGATAGGGGAGTCTCTTGTTTGGGTGACCTGTTTGAAGATGAAATGTTAATGTTATTTGATCAAATTACTCATAAGTATGAACTATCAAGTTAGGACCTCTTCCGTTCTTTTCAAATCAGAGATTTTATCCGAAAAGAGACTACACTTTTGACTGAGTGTTATAGATCTGATACAGAACGAGGGTGCTTCAGGCTAAGAGCACTCTTTCAGTGAATGCACTCTATCGTTTGTTGGGGGGAGGTTCCTCAGGTGACATTAAGTGATTACGATAGGTCTGGGAGAGAGTGTTAGGTGTGGAGATCTCTCCAAAAACTTGGGAGGACGTTTGTGAGAATACGAGGAGGATTTTGAGATGTAATAGGACCTATGCTATGCAGTTAAAGATTTTTTATAGGGCTCATCTGGCCTCAGATAGTCTGGCAAAATTTAGGCAGGGTGCATCTTCAATGTGCCCCAAATATAAAATAAATACAGATACCCTCACTCACTGTGACGAGTAACAGAGAGGATCTTGGGGACCAAAGTCAAGGTGGACCTGGTTTCTCTTCTGGGTTTGCTGAATTTATCTCCCTTAGGTGTGCATGGAAAAAAGCTTTTTGGCATCCTCACCTTTTGTGCGAGGAAGAACATTGTGATGTGCTGGGTGTCTGATAACCCCCTGGGTCTGTCGGGGTGGCATTAGTTAATTATGGAACACATTCCTTTGGACTTTCTTACAGACATGGTGCACCAGAAAACAGACAATTTTTATAAGACATGGCAGCCCTTTTTGAATTATTTGGAACCAGATCAGTCCACCATTTTAATTAGGGCTTTTGTCGAGCCATGGTTTGTTGAATAAACCTAAAATCTTGAGAGGAGCAATTTCGAGCAAATGTGGATTTAATAATTGATGCTCTTGAAGGTTGAGAGCTCAGGTCTTGTTACACTGAGCGGCGTTATTTATTTACTTGTTTATTCACGTGTAATGAGTGTAATTGTGAGTTCTTTTATAGAGTAGTATAGTTCATTTATTGTTTTTTGTTATAATGGTATATTTTCATGTTTTTGTAATTTTATAATTTTGTAAAGAAGAAAATAAAAATATCTAATTAAGAAAAGGCAGTAGGAGTTGACTTAAGAGGGAAATCAGGAGGGCAAAAGGGGGGCATGAGATAGCTTCGGCAAATAGGGTAAAGGAGAATCCCAAGTGATTTTATAGTTACATTAAGGACAAAAGGGTAACTAGGGAGGGTACAGGGCCCCTCAAAGATCAGTGTTGAAAAGAGTGTGCTGGAAAAGCAAAGCAGGTCAAGCAGCATTTGAGAAGCAGGAGAGTCGTCGTTTTGGGCATAAGCCAGTCATCAGGAATATGGCATTCCTGATGAAGGGCGTGTGCCCAAAACATCAACTCACCTGCTGTTCAGATCCTGCCTGACCTGCTGTGCTTTTCCAACACACCCTTTTCAACTCTGATCTTTGCAGTATCTGCAGTCCTCACTTTCCCCTCAAAGACTAGCAAGGCAGCCAATGTGGAACGGCAGAAGATGGGAGAGATACTAAATGAGTATTTTGCATCAATGTTTACTGTGGAGAAGGACATGGAAGGTACAGAATGTGGGGAAATAGACAGTGCTATCTTGAAAGATGTCCATATTACAGAGGAGGAGATGCTAGGTGTCTTAAAATGCATAAAGCTGGATAAATCCCCAGGACCAGATAGGTGTACACTAGAACTCTGTGGGAAACTAGGGAAGTGATTTCTGGGCCCCTTGCTGAGATATTTGTATCATTAATAGTCACAGGTGAAGTGCTGAAGACTAGAGGCTGGCTAATTTGGTGCTATTATTTAAGAAAGATGGTATGGAAAAGCCAGGGAACTGTAGACCGGTGAGCCTGACATCAGTGGTAGGCAAGTTGTTGGAGGGACAGGATTTGCATGTAGAAAGGCAAGGATTGATTAGGGATGGTCAACATGGCTTTGTGTGTGGGAAATCATAGTCAAAACATGTGGCGTTGGAAAAGCACAGCCGGTCAGACAGCATCCGAGGAGCAGGAGAGTTGATGTTTCAAGCATAAGCTCTTCATCAGGATGTTTTTGACTCTGATCTCCAGCATCTACAGTCCTCCCTTTCTCTGCATGGGAAATCATGTCTCACTAACTTGATTGAGTTTTTTGAAGAAGTAACGAAGAGAATTAATGAGGGCAGAGCAGTACAAGTTAACTATATGGACTTTAGGAAGGAGTTTGACAAGGTTCCTTGTGGTACCTTGGTTAGCAAAGTTGTGTCTCATGGAATACAGGGAGAACTAGCCATTTGGATATCGAACTGGCTTGAAGATAGAAGACAGAGGATGCTGATAGAGGGTTTCTTTTCAGAATGGAGTCTGTGACCAGTGGTGTACCACAAGGATCTATGCTGGGCCATTGCTTTTCGTCATTTATATAAATGATTTGGATGTGAACACCGATATACTTAATACTTTTGCAGATAACCCCAAAATTGGAGCTGTAGTGGACAGCGAAGAGAGTAGCTCAGAGTACAACAGGATCTTTATTGGATGTGCCAATGGCCTGAGGAATGGCAGATAGTTTGATTCAGATGAATGTGAGGTGCTGCATTTTGGAAAGGCAAGTCAGGTCAGGACCTATACACTTAATGGTACTGTTCTGGGCTTTGTTGCTGAACAGACACCTTGGAATGCAGGTTCATAGTTCATTGAAAGTGGAATCGCAAAAAGATAGGATAGTGAAAAAATCATTTGGTATTCTTTTATTGGTCAGAGCATTGAGACGAGGAGTTGGGAGTCATTTTGCGGCTGTACTGAACATTGGTTCGGCCAGTTTTGGAATATTGTGTGCAATCTGGTCTCCTTCCTATTGGAAGGATGTTGTGAAACTTGAAAAGGTTCAGAGAAAGATTTACAAAGGTGTTGCCCGTTGGAGGGTTTGAGTGATAGGGAGAGGCTGAACAAGTTGGGGCTGTTTTACCTGGAGCGGCTGAGGGGTGATCTTAAAGAGGCTTATAAAAGGCTGAGGGGCATAGTTAGGGTAAATAGTCAAGATCTTTTCGCTGGGGTGCAGAAGTCCAGAGTTGGAGGGCATAGGTTTAGGGTGACAGGGGAAAGATTTAAAAGGGACCTAAGGGGCAACTTTTTCATGCTGATGGTGCCTGAATAGAATGAGCTACCAGAGGAAGTGATTGAGGCTGGTACAATTAGAATATTTAAAAGGCATTGGATGGGCATATGAATAAGAAAGGTTTAGGGGAATATGGGCCAAGTGCTGGCAAATGGGACTAGATTAATTTAGAATATCTGGTCGGCATGAGTTGGATCGAAGAGTCTATTTCCCTGCTGCACATCTCCATGATTCTGAGCTTTGTGGAACAGAGGAACCTAGGAATGCAAGTACATTGTTCATTGAAAGCTATGTCATAGGTTGATAGAAGGCATTTAGCATGCTGGCCTTCATCGGTCGAGGCATTGAGTAAAGGAGTTGGGACCTTATGTTACAGTTGTATAGTCGCTCGTGAGGCTGCAATTGAGTATTGTGTACAGGTTTCATCACCTTGTTAGACCAAAGATATAGTTAAACTGGAAAGAATTCAAGGAAGGTTTACAAGGATGGTGCCAGGACGTGTAGACCTGAGTTATGGGAAGAGGTTTGCCAAGGTATCTCTTTATTCCTTGGAACGTAGGAGAATACGGGGTGACCTTCTTGAGGTGTATAAAATCATGAGGGGCATAGATAGGATGAATGCATATCGTCTTTTTTCCCCCAGGAATGGGGAATTGAAAGCTAGAGGGCATAGTTTAAGGTGAGAGGGGAAAGATTTAAGAAGGATCTGAGGGGTAACTATTTCACGCAGACAGTGGTATGTGTGTGGAATGGACTGCTAGAAAAATTGGGTTGAGGCAAATACAATAGCATCATTTCAAAAACATCTGGATAGGTATGTGAATGGGAAGGGTTTAGGGGGATATGGACCAAATGTGGGCAATTGGAACTAGCTGAGTGGGCAGAGACCAGTTTGGGCCGAAGGGCCTGTTTCCATACTGTTACTCTATGACTCTGTGTCACAGAAAGACATATTGAATTCAGAGAGGGCATAGAAATATGGTTTAGGCCTTGTAATACAGTGGTGAATCTTCACGTGTTTAAATTCTGACTTTAATATCATCTGCTGTGAGACATTAAGAACACATGAAAAGTAAACAATGTGATTGGTGAAGTCTGAAAAATAAGAGAAGGCTAATAAAAAAAACCCAATACCTCATGTAGACATATTTTTCATTTTAACAGGTTTGATGGCAATGTTGGTTTGCAAATGGTATCTGATTCTGCTATGAGCAAAGTGAAATGTGAGTGTCCCAGATCAATCCACAGGTTTGGTAAGTAATTATTGCAGCAATACTGCTAATATAAATATAGAGTAATTACTTGCAAAGCTTGCGTGCATGTGTGGTCAAATGTGAACCTTCCCACCTTAGCCTTGCATGTGTGTTTGGTGATGTACTTGAACTATTCTTCTTCACAATTGCTTTCTATCTGCTGGGCATGTAAAACTATGTGGGGTTTAGCGTAGAGGAGGAGGTCTGGAAACTAAGTGGGGAAGGGGAAGGTCTGAATTTGGATATGTATTCCTTTTAATCATATGTGAAATAAGGGCATCTTTGGCTGAGGGAGCACATATTGCCTGTTCCTAATTGCTCTTTGATCTTCAGCGTGGCATAGTGGCTCAGTGTTTAGCATTGCTGCCTCACAGTGCCAAGGACCTGGTTTGATTCCAGCCTCAACAGTCTATGTGGAGTTTGCACATTCTCCCCATGTCTGCATGGGTTTCCTCTGGGTGCTCGGGTTTCCTCCCCCTGTCCAAAGATGTGCAGGTTAAGTGAATTGGCCATGTGTAGGTTAGATGCATTAGCCAGGAGTAAATGTAGAGTAATAGGGTAGTGGGAATGTGTCTGGGTGGGTGACTCTTCGGAGGGTCGGTATGGATTTGTTGGACCAAAGGACCTATTTCCACACAGGAGGGATTCTATGATACTCTGACCTGAGTGGCTTGTGAGGGCCGTTGTAGAGGGCAGTTAAATAAACCACATAGATCTGGAATCATTAGTTGGTTACACCAGGTAAGGTTAACAGACCTTCTGCCCTAAAGAATATTAATGAAACTGATGGGTTTTCACAACAATGGTTACATGGTACCCATCCAGCTAGCTTTGTTTAATTCACGTTTCAGCATCTGCCATGGATCAGATGTATATTTCATAAGTCGTCTTGGATTGTGGGTTATAGAGTCATAGAGATGTACAGCACGGAAACAGACCCTTCGGTCCAACCCGTCCATGCCGACCAGATATTCCCACCTGCCAGCACTTGGCCCATATCCTTCTAAACCCTTCCTATTCATATACCCATCTAAATGCCTCTTAAATGTTGCAATTGTACCAGCCTCCACCACTTCCTCTGGCAGCTCATTCCGTACACGTACCACACTCAGAATGAAAAAGTTGCCCCGTAGGTCTCTTCTTTATCTTTCCCCTCTCACCCTAAACCTGTGCCCTCTAGTTCTGGACTCCCCGACCCCAGGGTAAAGACTTTGCCTATTTACCTCTGATGCTCAGGGAAAACAGCCCCAGCCTGTTCAGCCACTCCCTATAACTCAAATCCTCCAACCCTGGCAACATCCTTGTAAATCTTTTCTGAACCCTTTCAAGTTTCACAACATCCTTCCAATAGGAAGGAGACCAGAATTGCACACAATATTCCAACAGTGGCCTAACCAATGTCCTGTACAGCCGCAACATGACCTCCCAACTCAATACTCTGATAAAGAAAAGCATACCAAACACCTCCTTCACTATCCTATCCACCTGCGACTCCACTTTCAAGGAGCTATGAACCTGCACTCCAAGTTCTCTTTGTTCAACAACACTCCCTAGGACCTTACCATTAAGTGTATAAGTCCTGCGAAGATTTGCATTCCCAAAATGCAGCACCTCGCATTTATCTAAATTAAACTCTATCTGCCACTTCTCAGCCCATTAGCCTATCTGATCAAGATCCTGTTGTATTCTGAGGTAACCTTCTTCGCTGTCCACTACACCTCCAATTTTGGTGTCATCTGCAAACTTACTAACTATACCTCTTATGCTCACATCAAAATCATTTATATAAATGACGAAAAGTAGTAGACCTAGCACCGATCCTTGTGGCACTCCACTGGTCACAGGCCTCCAATCTGAAAAACAACCCTCCAACACCACCCTCTGTTTTCTACCTTTGAGCCAGTTCTGTATCCAAATGGCTAGTTCTCCCTGTATTCCGTGAGATCTAACCTTGCTAACCAGTCTCCCATGGGGAACCTTGTCGAATGCCTCACTGAAGTCCATATAGATCACATCTACTGCTCTGCCCTCATCAATCCTCTTTGTTACTTCTTCAAAAACTCAATCAAGTTTGTGAGACATGATTTCCGACGCACAAAACCATGTTGACTATCCAGAATCAGTCCTTGCCTTTCTAAGCACATGTACATCCTGTCCCTCAGGATTTCCTCCAACAACTTGCCCACCACTGGTTACTAGTCCAGAAACATTAGTAAACATGCCACTGCCTCCCCTTAATGGTAGATGGTGCAGTATAGTAGGAACAATAAGGAGGACAAATGGTCCAAATTTTGAAAAGCAGGAAAGAACAGCGACACCTTGGGGTATATATAATCATATCGTTATATTTGTTAGTAAAAATAAAAACTGTTAAAGTGCCAACAGGATCTATGCTTTATTAATAGAAGTGTAGAGTACGAAAGTAAGAAATCTTTGCTAAACCATTTATTTAAAAAAAAGGTTTCAGTTGGGCTCACCGGGACTGATTTTAAGAGGGTTGTAAAGGTTTTAGAGAGAGTGCAAACTGGGGTTTCTACTTGTTAGAGGAGATATGGCACAAACAGGCCATTCATTTCAACTAATCCATCTCCTTAACACTGACTCACTGCCCTCCAGGTCACTGTCTCAAATCTGTTCACAAACTCATCCTACTGTTTGACTTCACATTCAGCTTATGAAGTGTCTTGCATCATATGTGCGAGTTCGTTAACCATTGTAACATCAACCAAAGTGCAGTCCTGCCTCAGCCCATTTCCAGACATGATTTGACTTATTGTTGTCACTTTGGAAGGTTGAATTTGAATTTGAATGCAGAATACAGGTTTAAAGGCGGGATTCTTGGCATTGTGGAGGAACAGAGGGGCCACATCCATAAATCCCTCAAAGTTGCCACCCAGGTTGGTAGGGTTGTTGAGAAGGCGTATGGTATGTTGGCTTTCCTTAGCAGGGGGATTGAGTTTAAGAGTCACTAGGTTATGCTGCAGCTTTATCAAGTCCTGGTTCGACCACACTTGGAATATTGTGTCCAGTTCTGTGCGCTTCATTGTAAAGAAGACGTGGAAGCTTTAGAGAGGGTGCAGAGATTTACCAGGATATTGTCTGGACTGGAGGGCATGCTTTATGAAGAAAGGTTGAGGGAGCTAGGGCTTTCTCATTGAAGCAAAGAAGGATGAGAGGCGACTTGGTAGAGGTGTACAAGATAATGAGAGGCATAGATAGAGTGGATAGCCAGAGACGTTTCTCCCAGGGCAGAAATGGCAGTCACACTGGGGCATCGTGTTAAGGTGTCAGAGGTAGGTTCTTTACACAAGGAGTGGTGGGTCCATGGAATGCACTGCCGGCAGTGGTATGAGAGTCAGATACATTAGGGACATTTAAGCGACATTTGGATAGGAACATTTAAGGTAGTACAACGAAGGGTATGTCGGTTAGTTTGATCTTAGAGTAGGATAAGACGTCGGCACAACATAGAGGGCCAAAGGGCCTGTACTGTGCTGTACTGTTCTCTGTACCAAGATACAGTAAAAGGTAATGTTTTGCATGTTAATCAGGCAAATCATACCTTACATTAGTACATCAGGATAATAGAGCAGAATGCAGAATACAGTGTGACAGCTATAGTGGAAGTGCAGAGAAAGATCAGTTCTGATATGAGAAGTCTGTTCATAAGTCTGATAACGATAAAGAAGCTGTTCTTGAAGATTTTGGTGCACGTTTCATACCTTTCTAACTTTTGCCAATGAAACAGAATATAACCGTTGTGGAAGGGGGTCCTTGATTTTCTTGGCTGCGATCCTGAGGTAGTGGCAAGTGTAGATGGAGTCATTGGAAAAAAGACTGGCTTTCATGATGGACTGGGCTGTGTTCACAACTCTCTGTAACTTCTTGTGTTCTTGGGCAGAGCAATTGCCATACCAAGCTGTGCTGCATCAGGATAGGATGCTTTCCATGGTGCATCAATTAAAAATTGTTTAGATTAATTGTGGACATGTCAAATTTTCCTCTGAGAAAGTACATGCGTTGGTGTACTTCCTTGACTGTAGCATCAATGTGGATTGACCAGGAGAGACTGTTGGTGATATTTATTCCTAGGAACTTGAAGCTTTTGACCAACTCCACCTCAGCACCATTAATACAGACAGTGGCATGTCCTCCACTCTGCTTCCTGAAGTCGATGACCAACTCCTTCATTTTGCTGACTTTGATGGAGAGATTGTTTTCTTTACACCATGCCATTAAGCTGACTTTCTCTTTCCTGTCCTCTGTCTCAACATTGTTTGAGATCTGATCCACTATGTGGTGTCATCAGCAAACTTGTAAATGGAATTAGAGCCGAACTTCTCCACATAGCTGCAAGTATACGAGGAGTGTAGTAAGGAGCTGAGTATGCAACCTTGCAGGGCAACTTGCTGAGGATTATTGTGGCGAAGGTGTTGTCACCTATCATTACTGATTGCGGTCTGTATGTCAGGAAGTTGAGGATCCACTTGCAGAGTAGGGGTAAAAGTCTTGGAGTTTGGAGATGAGTTTTATTAGAATTATGGTGTGGAAGGTTGCGGTAAAGTGAGTTGATAGGATGGCTGACTCAGATGTCCTTGTTATCCACATCCAGGGATGAGTGTAGGTCGAGGGGAATGGCATTTACCACGGACGTGTTGCGATAGTAGGTGAACTATAGTGGATCAAGGCAGCCTGGGAGGCTAGAATTGATGTATACCAGTACTAATTTTCTGAAGCATTTCATGATGGTGGATGTCAGAGTGACTGGGTAGTTAAGGCACAAACCTGATTTTTCTTTGGTACCAGGCTGATAGGTCATCTTGAAACAGGTGGGAACCTCAGATGTCTCCAAATACTCCAGCTCACTGGTCTGCACAGGATCTAAGTGCACAACCGGGCCAGTCACTTTAAGTTTTAATTGTTTCGCCACCTGTCTTCATGCTACAAACATTTGTCCAAACTTCTACAGCTCATATCACATGCTGCATGAATCCTGCTAATCTCATGTTATTGTTCCCAGCATTTTAAATCTAGCATTCTCATGTATGGTGGTTCTGTTCGCCAAGCTGGAAGTTTTTGTTGCAAACGTTTCGTCCCCTGGCTAGGCGACATCCATCAGTGCTTGGGAGCCTCCTGCGAAGCGCTTCTTTGATGTTTCCTCCGGTGTTTATAGTGGTCTGTCCCTGCCGCTTCCGGTTGTCAGTTTCAACTGTCCGCTGTAGTGGTTGGTATATTGGATCCAGGTCGATGTGTTTGTTGATGGAGTTTGTGGATGAATGCCATGCCTCTAGGAATTCCCTGGCTGTTCTCTGTCTGGCTTGCCCTATGATAGTAGTGTTGTCCCAGTCGAATTCATGTTGCTTGTTGTCTGCGTGTGTGGCTACTAAGGATAGCTGGTCGTGTCGTTTCGTGGCTAGTTGATGTTCATATATGCGGATTGTTAGCTGTCTTCCTGTTTGTCCTATATAGTGTTTTGTGCAGTCGAACAGAAGCTCGGCGAACAGAACCACAACAACGAGCACCCGAGCTACAAATCTTCGCACAAACTTTGAATTCTCATGTATATGTTGTATTTGTGTGTATATGGTTTTTTGGACTTGCCCCAACATGTACAATCCTGTCCTGCCTCCCAACTCACCAGTCTTCTGATTGTGAACTCTTGTGCATGCTTTGCTGGCATTTCTTTCAACTCTTTACCTCTCCATTGCCTCTTCGTCCTTTAACACCATTATTCTAACCTACCTCCAAGCCTTTGGTCACTTAGAATTTGTCCTTCTTTGATTTAATGTCCATATCCTTGTGATAAGTTGAGAAATGCTTTGGAATATTTTCAAAGGTGCTTATACATAAGTGTTTAATGTTCATGTGTGAAATATTAAGACAATTCAATGTTCCAGAAAAACTGTAAAAACTTGAATAAAATTGTCAAATTCTGATCCTACGTCAATGTTCGAAGTTATAATGAAGTTATCTAAGAGGCTTAGATTTGGGAATGAATGTGTGGCAATTATGACCTGTATTAGGCCATTAAAAATGCATGCAGAATGATAGTTTTCAGAAGAAACATGTCTCTGGCACTAATCACTTTTGCCTTGCAGCTCTAATACTTAAGGCTCTGGCGATGATCTACAAATTGGTGCAGAGCAATACTTACGCAACGAAAAGGTGACTAAGTTGAGATGATATTTCAAAATAGTTATAACTTGGAAGTTAGCAAAAGCATGTCTGTGTATTATTTGTACTGTATCATATATATGTCATCTTGTATTGAAAATTGATACAGTAAGATAAATAAAATTTGGCTACCAGTTATCAGCAAAAGTCAATAAACCCCTTCAGTGAAGTTGAAATCCTTTGTGCTAGCTACAATATATGTTTAAGTCAGAATGATATGACTTGGAGCCCAGATTGGACCAGAATATTGAATTGAGCAACTCTTATTGAATTTCCTCTGATTTCCACTAACTGCAGTTTAGCTAGGATGCCTTGATGTTAAAAGCAATCATTCTCACTTCACCTCTGCTCAGCTGTTTTGTTCATGTTAACATCAAAGTAATAATGAAGTCATGAACTGTGAGAGTCTTTGGTAGAATCCGGTCTGAGCATCAGTGAACACATGATTTCTTTCTATGAGCCACTTGGTTGCATTGTTGATGACACTTCACATCATTTTGCTGATGATCAATAGTACGTTGAAAGCACAATAATTGACCAGGTTGTATTTGTCATGCTTTTTGTGTACAGAGCACAGCTGGGCAATCTCCACATTTTTGGGTAGATGCCAGTATTTTAGTTTTGCTATAATAGCTTGGCTAGGGGGTGTTGCAAGTTCTGAAGCACTAGTCTTCAAGCCTATTGCTGGAATATTGTCAGAGCTCGTGGTCTTTAAAGGAAACAAAGTGAGGAACATAATAAAAATTAACGAGTCATTTATAAGGCCAGCAGACAAGTTGAAGCTTTAATCACTTCAAGCCCATAAGTATTAAAACAAACAGAAAAGATAAGTCTTAGAGATAAGCTGGACTGGGTTTTGCTAGAAGTATAATATAGATATTCTTAGAATTACAACAATGTTTATAAGCTGTATCAGGATGTATTGATTCCAGTACAAAGCTGTTGTCTCTGCTCATTCTATAATAAGTGCTTGCATCAGAAATTCAAAACTTTTGATACTGTTAGAAGGGAATAGTGTGTTATTTACCCCTGTTATGAAGATGTGGGTGTACTGTACCGTTTTGAGTGTTAAAAGCTAGCAGACCTACCTGACAGCACAAGATATAATAGCTGTGGTTCAGTAGCTAGGGTAGAAGGTTGCCTGGAAACCTCAAAACAGATTCGAATTGGGCCAATCACTTTAAATTATACCCCAAAATATACAGACTCCGGTCCAATTTGAATTTAGTATATTGGCAATCTTAAAAGCTGATGCTTTGGAGGTATAAGACCAGGAAAAATTGAACAGTTGGGAGGAGAACTGCCAAGCCAACGACATCTGCAGACTGCCCAAAGAATAGCGCTCTTAAAGGTACCTTTATTGATCAGTAACTTGTGAAGCGGAAATCCCAAAGATGAAGAAAAGTAGATTCAACATCAGGCTGGTTTTGGAAAAGTTGAATTTTGGTAAACCATAACCGGGGGTTTATTGGACTTGTATTTTAGAGGGAAGGTAAAAGATAGGGTAGAAGAAGGAGTTGTAAATAGTTGTTAGTTAATTATTCTCTGTTATACTTCAAAAAATAAAGTTGTTACTTTTACTTTAACTAGTTCTTGGCCTCTCGAATATTCACAGATTACTGCCCGGGATAAATCTTTTGTGTTGCTGTTTTAAATAAAGCTGGAGGGTTTACCCCGTGTTGAAGTACTCCATTGTTTATCTTCGTTTCTATTATTAACAAAACATTGATTTATTATTAAAACAAAAATTGCAACAGCTTATGTTTTAGTAAAAGATCACTTTGGTGAAACAAATTGTGATCTATCCAGCCAGATTCCTATTGAGAATCTCACATCTCCAGTATTTGTATCAAGTAGACATTTCTTCCTAACAGTTGGGACCACTAGATTATAAACATAATGTGAGAGATCCTATGCTCTGGTATTGGATGAGGTCCCGAAATATTAGGTGCAATATGCCCTGATGCAGCTTACAATATTGTTGCCATTCTAAGACCATCTAGTGCTGTAGTTCTAGCAAGACTCAGTCCATTTCCCAGGAAGAAAGAGAAACTATTCATTCTATTACTTTGATAGGCTGAAAGTAAGAATTTCAACTGGAACTGTCGATAACTTCGTTAATTATTATTATGCACCTGCCTTAGTTTCCTTTCAATGCTCTCCTATCTCTGCTTCAGCTTCAGTTCCTTTTTTTAATAAACTTCAACATGCTTAATCACTTATTTTTCACCGACTATATACAATACACTGGTCTGAGGTTAATAATAACTGCTTATTCTAAGACAGTTTCATGAGCTAACCCCTTTTCTTAGGAATGTTGCTCACTATATACCACCTCATGAAAAATTTCTCCTGAATAGCTCCCCATACCAATGAAAGAATATTAAAATCAAAGTCCAGAAAGTTTTCTCCCTACGCTGTCTGGGTGGTTCCCTATGAACTCTGAGTAACATCCTCTCACTTGGAATTATAACTTTTCTAACCCAATTGTTAATTTCTAATACATGGACAATTTATATATTTACCTTCGAAATCCAACAACCAAGCTCACAGTAAATGATGTCAAAATATGTATATACGCATCACAGTTTTATCACAACTAAGTATCATTTTTAAAATCTTTCCTATCACCAAAATAAAACTGATTGGTCTGTAGCTTCGGAGCTTACCATCATATATCCATTTTTGAACAAGATTAGAATATTTGAAATTCTACAGTCCTCTCAGCACCATCATGATTGACCTGAAAGCATTTCTTTGATGAAGCAGCTTATTATATCAGCTGTGCATTATCAGCTTGCATTCTCATTCTGGTGATTTTTATTTCAGAGACCTGTACTACAATGAATCACAGTTGTTTGGATCACAAATGATTCTTGATGGTATTATCAATGATATAAGCTGCATGTTAAAAGTCCCACGCAGGTCTCTTCATGTAGTAAGTACTCAGCGCATCCACTTCTGCCCCTTTAAAACTAATGATTTAAGATTGAAACAAAGAAAGCTTGGATATATCTCTAACATAGGGCGGCACGGTGGCACTGCTGCCTCACAGCACCAGAGACCTGGGTTCAATTCCCGCCTCAGGCGACTGACTGTGTGGAGTTTGCACATTCTCCCCGTGTCTGCATGGGTTTCCTCCGGGTGCTCCGGTTTCCTCCCACAGTCCAAAGATGTGCAGGTCAGGTGAATTGGCCATGCTAAATTGCCCGTAGTGTTAGGTAAGGGGTAAATGTAGGGGTATGGGTGGGTTGCGCTTCGGCGGGTCGGTGTGGACTTGTTGGGCCGAAGGGCCTGTTTCCACACTGTAAGTAATCTAATCTAATCTAATCTAATCTAATAATCCTTGTGTCAATTGTACGAATTTTGCTGAAGACTTTTTTTTTAAGATTACTTACAGTGTGGAAACGGGCCCTTTGGCACAACAAGTCCATACGACCCTCCGAAGAGCAACCCACCCAGACCCATTCCCCTACACCCAACACTACAGGCAATTCAGCATGGCCAATTCACTTAACCTGCACATTTTTGGACTGTGGGAGGAAACCGGAGCACCTGGAGGAAACCCACGCAGACACAGGGAGAATGTGCAAACTCCACAAAGACAGTAGGCAGGAATTGAACCCGGGTCTCTGGCGCTGTGAGGCAGCAGTGCTAACCACTGTGCCACCATGCTGCCCTCTATAATTGCTTATTGGCTGTCAAAAATGACTTCCATATTATGGAATAATTTCTGCTTGAAACGTTTAATTGTGTAAAGTTTAAACCTATGAAATAACTAAAAACGAAAAGAATTGAGTAGTGATTTTTAGTTTGAGTGCTGTATGTGAGATTTTCTACATAATCTGGCCGCTTTTCCACCAAATACTATCTAAATTTTATCGATGCAAGAATTGGTAAAAATTTCCCCCGAGTGTGAAATGTGTACGAAATTGGAGTGCGTAGTGCAGTCATTAACTTTTCAATTACATATGGATCTTTGTCCATAAGTGCAGTTATTAAGCAAGCATAATGTAATAGCATTCAAGGGGTACCATGATGTTCAAATAAATCCCAGGGCAGCATTAAAACTGAAATTACTAAAGCAAAGAAGTAATGGACAATACCAAATTCGTATTAGTTTTCTCCTGTCTCATGACAATGATTTGTGCCATGACGGTCAACTTTGTGTTAAGCATCACCTGCTGAGTCACAAACCTATTTTGGCATGGCAATCTCTGTCATACTTACTGCCAAGTTAAAAATCTCACAACACTAGATTATAGTTCAATAGGCTTATTTGAAAGTATAAGCTTTTGGAGTGCGGCTCCTTCAGGTAGCTAGTGGGACAGGATCAGCCTTCCTAAAGCTTGTACTTTCAAATAAACCTGATGATGTATGATTTTTAACTTTTTCCACCCCAGTCCAACACTGGCACCTCCAAATCATACTTACTGTAGAGGAAGTTAGTGGGCTGAATGTGTGCCCACTTATCTCACTTTTTTTCTGTCCTCTTTCCAACCAACAAAGCTTTTCATTCCTCCTCGCCTCTTCCACAGCAAATAGTCAGCCTCGAGGGGTCACAGCCATTGATGGTGGCCTCCTGGTTGTCAGTGCCAGTGTCTGTCATCTTCACATGTTGTTTGCTGATGTAAACAACATTTTGTGGAATTTTATTTGCTGCTGTACAGACAATATTAGTGTATAATAACACCTTCTGAAAGCAGGAGCCATTTATTGGCACACCAGTTGACACACCTGGAACTTCGCAGTGAAGCTAAGAGGGAAATTTTCTTGTAGCAGAGCTAGGAATGACCAGGATGCCTTTTGAACCAATGACCAATTCATCATATAGAAGATTTTTAGGTACGTGGCTAGAGAAAATCAACTTTTAACATTTGATAGTATTGGCATAACTGAATTCCCTGTGATCAACTGAATTGAAAAAATGTGTAACTGGAAAAAGCGCAGTAGGTCAAGCAGCATCAGAGGAACAGGAGAGTTGACGTTTCAGGCAGGACCCTTCATCACGGTCAGTCCACAGCAAAGAATATACACGTTTACTGTTCCTTCTCACTGAGGACGAATGGTCAGTCCTCAGCAAAAGATTATCAAACCAGGGACTCCATTGACCAGAAATTGAACAGGACTACCCATATATACACTGAATCTACAAGAGCATGTCAGAGGGTAGGAAGCCTCCTGACTCAAAGCTTGTCTGGCATCCACAGAGAGGGATGATTATTAAGCTTACGGATGGCCGAAGATTGGCCGTATAGTTCACAGTGAGAAAGTAGTCATTTGGTTACAAAAGGATATACACAGATTGGGCAGATCGTGTAGGTTGGAATTTAACTCTAATAAGTGCGAAGTGATGCACTTTGGAAGAAATAACGAGACAAGGGATACTAGGAAGCCCAGAGGAACAGGGGGATCTTGGAGTGTTTGTCCACAAATCATTGAAGGTGGCTGGACAGATTAATAAAGTAGTTAAGGCGGCAAATGGGACTCTTGCCTTTATCAGTCAAGGCATAGATAATGAAAAAAGAGAGGTTATAACGGAGCTGTACAGGACTTCGGTTAGGCCACAGTTGAAGTATTGTGTGCAGTTCTGGTCATTCCACTATCTGAAGGATGTAATTGCACTGGATGAGGTACAGAGATGATTCACCAGAATGTTACCTAGGATGGAGCGTTGCAGCGGTACAGAGAGGCTTGGATTGTTTACTTTGAGCAGAGAAGGTTGAGGGAAGACCTGATAGAGGTGTAGAAGATTGTGAGGAGCATGACCAGAGTGAATAGAAAGCAACTGTCCCCCTTTGGTTGAAGGGTTAATAACAAGGAGGTATAATTTTAAGTTGAAAGGCAGAAAGTTCAGAGGGGTTTGAGGAAAATATTTTCACACAGTGGGTGGAGAGGGTCTGGAATGCACTGCCTGGGAGAGTAGTTAAGGTGGATGTCTTCTAAATGTTGCAATTGCACTAGCTTCCACCAGTTCTTCTCGAAGCTCATTCCATGCATGCACCACCCTTTGTCTGGAAAAAGATTCCCCTTAGGTCCCTTTTATATCTTTCCCCTCTCACCCTAAATCTATACCCTCTAGTTCTGGACTCCCCACCCCAGGGAATAGTCCTTATCTATTTGCCCCATCCAAGCCCCTCATGATTTTTTTTAAACCTCTATAAGGTCAGCCCTTAGCCTCTGACACTCCAGGGGAAACAACCCCAGCCTATTCAGCTTCTTTCTATCCCTCAAGCCTTCCAACCCTGGCAACATCCTTGTAAATAATTTATGAACCTTCTGAAGTTTTGCAACATCCTGCTGATAGGAGGCAGACCAGAATTGCACAGTGTTCCGACAGTGGCAAAATATCCTCCCAACTCATATGCTCAGTGCTCTGACCAATAAAGGAAAGCACACTAAACGCCTCTTCACTGGACCTGCACTCGAAGGTCTCTTTGTTCAGCAACACACTCCAGTTCCTTTCCATTAAGTGTAGAAGTCCTGCCCTGATTTGTCTTTCCAAAGTGCAGCACCTCACATTCATTTAAATTAAACTCCATCTACCACTCCTCAGCAAATTGGCCCATCTGATCAAGATCCCATTGTACTCTGAGGTAACCTTCTTTGCTGTCCACTACATCTCATTCCTGTTGAAGGGCTTATGCTCAAAACATAGACTCTGTTGCTTCTTGAATGCTGCTGGATCTGCTGTACTTTTCCAATGTCACACTTTTTGACCTCCAATTTTGATCTCATCTACAAACTTACTAGTTACACCTCTTATGTTCACATCAAAATCAGTTATATAAATAATGAAAAGTAGTGGAGCTAGCACCGATCCTTGTACCACTCCACTGTTAACAGACCTCCAGTCTAAAACACAACCTTCCACCAACACCGTCTGTCTTCCTCCTTCAAGTCAGTTTGGTATCCAACCAGACAGTTCTCCCTTTATTCCATATGATCTAACCTTGCTAAACCATCTCCCATGAGGAACTTTGTTGAATGCCAAATTGAAGTCCACGTAGATCACATCTACCTCTCTGTTCTCGTCAATTGTCTTTGTTACTACTTCCAAAAACTCAATCAAGTTGATGAGACATAAAGTCATAGAGATGTACAGCATGGAAACAGACCCTTTGGTCCAACCTGTCCATGTTGACTAGATATCCCAAGCCAGTCTAGTCCCACCTGCCAGCACCTGGCCCATATCCCTCCAAACCCTTCTTATTCATATACCCATCTAAATGCCTCTTAAATGTTGCTATTGTACCAGCCTCCATCACTTCCCCTGGCAGCTCATTCCATACACGTACCACCCTCTGTGCGAAAAAGTTGCCCCTTAGGTCTCTTTTATATCTTTCCCCTCTCACCCTAAACCTATGCCCTCTAGTTCTGGACTTTCCCACCCCAGGGAAATCACTTTGCCGATTTACCCTATCCATGCCCCTCATAATTTTGTAAACCTCTATAAGGTCACCCCTCAGCCCCCGATGCTCCAGGGAAAACAGCCCCCGCCTGTTCAGCCTCTCCTTATAACTCAAATCCTCCAACCCTTATAAATCTTTTCTGAACCCTTTCAAGTTTCACAACATCCATCTGATAGGAAGGGGACCAGAATTGCACGCAATATTCCAACAGTAACCTAACCAATGTCCTGTACAACCGCAACATGACCTCCCAACTCCTGTACTCAATATTCTGACCAATAAAGGAAAGCATACCAAACGCCTCCTTCACTATCCTATCTACATGTGACTCTACTTTCAAGGAGCTATGAACCTGCACTCCAAGGTCTCTTTGTTCAACAACACTCCCTAGGACCTCACCATTAAGTGTATAAGTTCTGCTAAGATTTGCATTCCCAAAATGCAGCACCTTGCATTTATCTGAATTAAACTCCATCTGCCACTTCTCGGTCCATTGGCCCATCTGATCAAGTTCATGTTGTAATCTGAGGTAACTCTCGTCACTGTCCACTACACCTCCAATTTTAGTGTCATCTTTAAACTTACTAACTATACTTCTTATGCTCACATCCAAATAATTTATGTAAATGACAAAACGTAGAGGACCCAGCACTGATCCTTGTGGTACTCCACTGGTCACAGGCCTCCAGTCTGAAAAACAACCCTCTACCATCACTTTGTGTCTTCTACCTTTGACCCAGTTCTGTATCCAAATGGCTAGTTCTCCCTGTATTCCGTGAGATCTAACCTTGCTAATCAGTCTCCCATGGGGAACCTTGTGGAACGCCTTACCGAAGTCCATATAGATCACATCTAACGCTATTCCCTCATCAATCCTCTTTGTTACTTCCTCAAACTCAATCAAGTTTGTGAGACATGATGTCCCATGCACAAAACTATGTTGACTATCCCTAATCAGTCCTTGCCATTCCAAATACATGCAAGCCCTGTCTCTCAGGATTCCTTCCAACAACTTGCCCACCACTGAGGCCAGGCTCAATGGTCTATAGTTCCCTGCCTTGTCCTTACCACCCTTCTTAAACAGTGGCACCACGTTAGCCAACCTCCAGTCTTCTGGCACTTCACCTGTTCCTATCGATGATACAAATATCTCAACAAGGGGCACAGCAATCACATCCCTAGCTTCCCACAAAGTTCAAGGGTACACCTGATCAGGTTCTGGGGATTTATCCATCTTTGTGTTTTAAGACATCCAGCACTACTACCCCTGTAATATGGACATTTTTCAAGATGTCACCATCAATTTCCCCTACATTCTCTATCTTCCATATCCTCATCCACAGTAAACACTGATGCAAAATACCCGTTTCATATTTCCCCCGTCTCCTGCAGTTCCACACAAAAGCTGCTTTGCTGATCTTTGAAGGGTTCTATTCTCTCCCTCGTTACTCTTTTGTCCTTAACGTATTTATACATTCGCTTTGGATTCTCCTTAACTTTATTTGCCAAAGCTATCTCATGTCCCATTTTTGCCCTCATGATTTCCATCTTAAGCGTTCTCCTACTTGCTTTATACTCTTCTAAGGATTCACTTGATCTCTGCTGTCTGACATTTGCTTCCTTCTTTTTCTTAAGCAAAACCTCAATTTCTCTAGTCATCCAGCATTCCCTGCACCTAGCGGCCTTGCCTTTCACCCTAACAGGAATATACTGTCTCTGGACTCTCGATAGTCTCATTTTTGATGCCTTCCCATTTTCCAGCTGCCCCTTTACTTGCGAACATTCGCCCCCCACCCCCAATCAACATTTGAAAGTTCTTGCCTAATATTGTCAAAATTGGCTTTTCTCCAATTTAGAGCTTTAACTTTTAGATCTGGTCTATCCTTTTCCATCTCTACTTTAAAACTAATAGAACTATGGTCACTGGCCCCAAAGTGCTCCCCCACCGACATGCCAGTCACCTGCCCTGCCTTATTTCCCAAGAGTAGGTCAGGCTTTGTACCTTCTCTCCTAGGTATATCCACCTACTGAATCAGAAAATTGCCTTGTACGTACTTAACAAATTCCTGTCCATTTAAACGTTTAACACTATTGCAGTCCCAGTCTATGTTTGGAAAGTTGAAATACCTTACCATGACCACCCTATTATTCTTGGAGATAACTGAGATCGCCCAACAAATTTGTTTCTCAATTTCCTGCAAACTAGAGTGTCTATAGTACAATCCCAATTGGGTAATCATTCCTTTCTTATTTCTCAGTTCCACCCAAATAACTTCCCTAGACGTATTCCGGAGAATATCCTCGCTCAGTACAGCGTAATGTTATCCCTTATCAGAAATGCAACTCCCCCTCCTCTCTTGCTTCTTTCTATCCTTCCTGTAGCATTTGTATCCTGGAACATGAAGCTGCCAGTCCTGTCCATCTCTGTGCCACATCTTTGTAATTGTTATTATATCCCATGTTCCTGACCATGCCCCGAGTTCATCTGCCCTCCCAGTTTAATTAATAGAATACGCTGATGCAAATATATACTCCATAGCTATACTGATTACAGATGGCTTTTTGACTCAAATCATTGGATAATGAAAGTGGGAATTTCTCTAAAGGGTTTTATGATTAAAGCACATTATTTGGTGATCGTCACATTGCCTTCATGTATATTTTGGTTATCGTGTTACCTGCGGCACATGACTATTCTCCAGAAGTACTTTGTTGACTGTGAAATGCTTTGGGACAACCTGAAGTCATGGAAAATGCTGTATAAATGTAAGAATTTGTTTCAGAAAAATTATTTTTGTTTTATTATAGCTTTCTACGTCTAAAGGCTGCATTGCGGGTGATCTATGCTATACGGAGGAAGATGGCAACAGAGTGAACTGTGCTTGCAATTCTACTGTATGTACCAAGTTTATTTAAGAACCGTTCAAATTAACTAAAGATTTTATCAAAAGAAGCAAAACAAGATACAGAAAATCAACAAATAAGCATATGAACGTGTAAAAGTGATGGAAAGCAAAAACCTGCTGCCTATTCACTCTGCCTCCAAAAGCTATAATATCGGAATGTGCAATATCTGATCATTATGTAGGTCAATTAAACAATTGTTCATTATACTTGTATTGTAACAGTTCCTATGCTGCAAAAATGTGTAATGTAGTAAAATTGTTTTAATGACAATAAAGGACACCAAGTCAGGAGCCAAGAAGAAAAATTTAAATGCTGTGCTTTATGGCCTGATTATAAATGGATTTCCCTCTATCTGTTTTCTACCCAAGCTTGTTTGTAATCTTATGTTTTTTCTTCGATCATGTTAGCCCTTATAAAAATTCACATTTGTAGACTGCTTGACACTCAATACGACAAATTGTACTCAGACTGAGCTATGTTGCTGTCAATGAGATACCTTGAAGTAGCACAGAACTGCAAATACAGTGCGCATTATGTCACGTCTTACTAAATATATAATGTTACTATCAAAGTACTGTGTGACGTCATGCAAGGATACATGCAGCATGGGTGATTATTCAACACTTCCCTAATAGAATTAGGGATAAGATCTCAGGCAGGAAACCACAGAAGACCACTTGACCAAAAAGCTCAAACTCATGAAGATGCTTTTCTATCAAGTTTTTTTAGAGGTATTCAGTTGTACATAGGGAGAGTGGGACGTGTTTTCTTTTTAGAACCACTTATTAGAAATCACATGAGTTAAGCTAACCAAATAGCTGTGTATTCAGAAATGCTAAATTTACTGGAGTCACATGTCTGAGTTTATGGCTTTGATTTGAACATTGTCTAGTATTTAGTAGGGTAGACTCTGCTGAGAGAGAGAAGCTATCCAGGTCATGTTCTGTCATTCTGGGAAAACTCGTTTAAAGAGTTTAGCATGAGACCTAAACAAAGAATGTTTTCCTGAAATGCTTCTGTATATTCAATGATTCCTGAACAAAGTGTCTGCAACAGGTCCATTGACAACTGCCTATGTTCAGTGTTACCCAGCTATGATTGTTACCTCAAGCAATCTGATCATTTCCTTCTTCATTCCTTTTCCCTCGAGTACTAACAATTATTAGTCAAATTCTTCCCCCTCCCACTCCACAAAATGAATATCTACAGATAAAATAACGTTTTTTTCATTTAATTGATACGTGTATGGTATGTTTTTTAGAATGTTAAATATTTATTGTTTCACAGTTCATTATATGTTGATCAACTTTGTTGAAGAAGTTCCTTTCCCAATAGTAAATCACTTGGTCTACTTTGACTAAATTAGTTACTGAATAAAGTTACAGCATTTAAAAGGCATCTGGATGGGTATATGAATGGGAAGGGTTTAGAGGAATATGAGCCCGGTGCTGGCAAATGGGACTAGATTAATGTAGGGCATGTGGTTGGCATGGACGAGTTGGATCAAAAGGTCTGTTTCCACGCTGTACGTATCTATGACCAGGGAGCAATGGGAGCAGAGAGCAATAGTGACTGGAGAGAGGCTGTCCAACATTGGTTGTATCACTGAAAGCATAATGTTGGCCTTCAAATAGGGACATTGGAAAGATTCTAAAACATAGGAAATAATGAAATAATACAGAGGAATGATGTTTTTAAAATTAATTAATGTTTCTTTTCCTTTAATTTAACAGGCTATTCTTGTGCCATCCAATGTGGATGGGATACAAAGTATCCTTTTTATTACTAATAATCAAGATAAACTATAATATTAAGTGTTCATGGTGACAACTTGATTCATTTACTGCCTTAGCAGATGTGATTTGTCCATTGAGTTGACAAAATTATAAACTGATTATTAATTTATCAGTTTAGTATGATCGCAGGTGATTTATTACATATTGTAATATTGATGCACCTACTTTTTAAAAATAAATATGAATTCAATATTTTGCCTTTTTGTCCCATATATAAATATCTCAAATGAAATTCTTTCATGCATTGTCTCAATGTAGGCATTAACTTTAACAAGGAAGAATAGAGGTGCTGTATAACATGTAAACATAATAGTAATGAAGAGTGAAATCAGGAACAAAAGAGAAGCAGGGATGGAAAGCCAATTAAGATATAATTAAATGAAGAGAAAATAAATAGGGAAAGAGGAGATGAAGAAAAATGTGCAAAAAAGAACGATCAGTAGAAGGGCATAAATGCATAGCCTAAGGGCTATTCATATGGTATCAATAATCTAGCAAGTCCTGTCCTTGAAATCAAAGTCTCAGCAATCTTATATATCGGTATTGTAATATTCTGGACTCAACTATAATGTAGATGCTAACATATTGATTTTAATTGAATGCTATAACAGAAGATCCTTGGATGATCAGGGATTTTATGACTCCCCTCTGAGAGCTCAAAACCTAAACACCCAAAAGGAGCACCTCGCCTCGTAATCTGTTATAAAACAGAGGTGGATAAATGAAATGAAATTGTTTCAGAAAGCATAGAACAGTACAGCACACTACAGGCCCTTCTCGTTGCAACCTACAACAGCCTCCAACTATCCACAACTCCACCAACCTTCGTGTTATCAGCAAACTTACTAAGCCATCATTCCACTTCCTCACCAAAAATCACAAAGATCAGAGGTCCCAAAACCGCTCCCTGCGGAACACACTGGTCACCGAGCTCCAGGCTGAATACTTTCCTTTTACCACCATCTATGGACCAGCTAATTCTGTATCCACATGGACAGTTTCCTTATATCCCATGCCTCCTTACTTTCTGAATAAGCCTCCCATGGGGACCTTTAACAAATGCTTTGCTAAAATCCATGTATACCACATCCACTGCTCTACCTTCAATGTGTTTTGTCACATACTCAATGAATTCAGTAAGGTTTGTGAGGCATGACCAGCCCCTCTCAAAGCCATGCTGACTATCTTTAATCAAACTATGGTTTTCCAAGTAATTGTAAATCCTGTCTCTCAGAATCCTCTCCAATACTTTGCCCACCACTGATGTAAGACTGACTGGTCTGAAATTCTCAGGATTATCCCTACTCCTTTTCTTAAACAAGGGAATAACATTTGTCATCCTCCAATTATCTGGTACAACTCCAGTGGACAGTAAGGATGCAAAGATCATCATCAAAGGTGCAGCAATCACTTCCCTCCCTTCATAGTAACCTAGGGTATATCCCATCTGGCCCAAGGGATTTATCTATCCTTATGTTTTCCAAACTTTTCAGCACATCCTCCTTCCTAACATAAACCTGTTCTAGCATATCAATCTGTTTCATTCACTCTACAATAAACATGCCACAATTCATTTATCTAATTCACTATCAATGAACAACTTAACAGAACTACTAACAAACCGACTAGTTCTCCTCTAAGTAACTATTCCCTAATAAAACAAAATCCTAATGGTATGCCCTTCCAATAAAATACAAGTCAATAGAAACAAAATACAAGTCAATAGAAACAAGACAATAGAATTTAATTGTTAAAAATTACAAGTAGGAAACATCTTTCAGAATGCTCCTCATGCTCTCCGCTGATCCTCCACCAGGAGCATCTTTCTTTGTCAAATTCTGATGTCTGAAACACCTCTTCTTGGTCAAATTAGTGTGTCAAGCATATTAGCTAAGAGTGCTGTAGAGGTGTTTGGATGGTTTTTAATCAGAGAGCTTAAAGATTTCTGTGAGAGCCAGATATTTACTATTTAGATGGCAGTTCACTCTAATTTTCCAAATGCTCTAATCTTTTGTACCCATGATTATTTTCTTTACAATCAGATTGGTTCTAGATAATCAAACCCATCATATTTAAATTTAGTTGTTTTTTTAATATCTAAGGGCTTGATCTAAATTCATTGGCTAAATTTAAAAGGCCTTGGTAAGAATGCTGCTCGGCTGTTCAATACAAAATGTTTCAGTTCGGGTGCTTTCTGTGCACCAGCACTTTAAACTGTTTTCAGATATCCGTTTTAATATGATGGGTTTGATTATCTAGAACCACGTCGGAGGTAGGGAAATTATTGGAAAAGATTCTCATTAACAAGATCCATAAGCATTTGAAGCAAATAGACTGATTAGTGATAAACAGCATGGTTTTGTGTGGGGAATGTCATGCCTTACTAATTTGATCGGATTTTTTGAGGAGGTGGTGAAGATGACTGATTAGGGAAAAGCAGTTCATGTTGTCTACGTGGACTTCAGTAAGTATTTGACAAGGTCCTTCATGGCAGACTGATACAAAAGGTGAAATCACATGGTTTCAGGAATGCGCTGGCAAGGTGGATACAGAATTGGCTTAGTCATAGGAGGCAGAGGGTACGATGGAAAGATGTTTTTCGGAATGGAGGGCTGTGACTAGTAGTGCTCTCTAGGGATCAGTGCTTGGACCTGTGCTGCTTGTGATCTACATAAATGATTTGGAGGAAAACGTAGCTGGTCTAATTAGTATGTTCGCAGATGACGGAACTGCGAATAATGAGGATTGTCAGAGGATACAATAGGATTTTGATCAGTTGGTGGCATAGGCAAAAAAAAATGACAGATGGAGTTCAATCCAGACAAATGTGAGGTGATGCGTTTTGGAAGATGAAGTACAGGAAGAAATAACACATTGAATGGTAGAACCCTTAGGAGTTTTTATATGCAGAGAGACATGGGTGTGCAGGTCCACAGATCACTGAAGGTGGCAGCACAGGTAGATAACATAGTTAAAAAAATGCCTATGGCATGCTTGCCCTCATTGGAATCGGCATTGAGTATAAGGATAGACAAATTATGCTGCAGCTTTATTGAACTTTAGGCCACACTTGGAATATTGCATATAGTTCTGATCACCACACTACCAGAAGGATGTGGATGCTTTGGAGAGGGTGCGGAAAAGGTTTACCAGGATGTTGCCCGGTGTGGGCGATTTCGGCTGTAAAATAAGGTTGGATAGACTGGGTTTGTTTGCACTGGAATGCGGGAGGTTGAGGGGCTGCCTGATAAAAGTTTATAAGATTGTGAATGGCATGATTAGAGTGGAAAGTATGAGGCTTTTTCCCATGGTGGAGGGGACAATTACTAGGGGACACAGATTCAAAGTACCAGGAGGGAAGTTGAAAAGACTTTTTCACATAAAGGGTGGTGAGTGCCTGGAATGTGCTGCCAGAGGCAGTGGTGGAAGCAGACACAGTTGCAGCATTCAAGAAATATCTGGACAAATCCATGAATAGGAAGGGAATAGAGGGATACGGCTCCTGTAAGTGCAGACAGTTTTAATATGGAAGGACAAAATGTGTCAGCACAGCTTTGAAGGGCTGAAGGGCCTGTTCATGTGCTGTATTGTTCTTTGTTTTAAGATAGGAATTGTAGGATTCATTTACTAATACTGCCTAAGAATAATTTGTCTGTTAATTCACCTTAAATTTAAAGATTTAAAATCTGCTGCTAAATTTGTGCTTGTAGTTGAAAAAGATGCCACCTTCCAGAGGTTATTGGACGATGACTTTTGCACCAAATTGTTCCCATGTATTATTATAACTGTAAGTGTCCTTTATTCACAATAAATTTGGCAGTTGTTGTTTCAGCACTCTTTGATTCATGTTTTTGAGTTTTATTAAGGATGCTCATTCGCTTTTTATTTAACTGTTTGTTGAAACCATACTAAAATGTGCATTTTAATCTCTGCAGACCAGACCATTCAAAAGAAATAACAGAATTGGTTATTACAAATGAACTCTTGTTAATTGCAATTGTGAGTTACTTAAAGTGCTAAGAAAGCTTGGGAAGATTGAGAAATGACTCATCTATTTTCCTCAAATGAGTCCTTTCTGCATAAAGAAAGAGGGAGAGACAGGAGGAAATGCAGTGTATTGAATGGAAAGTAGAAGTAAGCATGGAAGGAAATTATCTTGTGCATCCTTTGCATCTCTTAACTGGGTATAGCTGTGCTAGTGTTTGGCAGGAACAGTTATCTGAGATTCCTTTTTGAATCATGTTGGTGTAACTCTATTTTGTCCTTCCTAAAATAAAGCAAAAAATGTTAAGAGGCTGCCTCAAATTCACATTTAATCAACAAAAGGTGAAATCACATGGTTTCAGGAATGCGTTGGCAAGGTGGATACAGAATTGGCTTAGTCATAGGAGGCAGAGGGTACGATGGAAAGATGTTTTTCGGAATGGAGGGCTGTGACTAGTAGTGCTGTCTAGGGATCAGTGCTTGGACCTGTGCTGTTTGTGATCTACATAAATGATTTGGAGGAAAACGTAACTGGTCTAATTAGTATGTTCGCAGATGACGGAACTGCGAATAATGAGGATTGTCAGAGGATACAAAAAAATATCTGTATGGGTGCCAAACTTAAAAATAAGTTGGTGCAGATATTATGATGGCCAGGTAGTCATTGGAGCAGTGCAGGCTGAGTTTTACATTGGGATGTTGCAGAATTCTTGACACAGCAGACTCTATGATAATTGCCCAGCACTTTGAAACTTCCAATAGGCATTCCCCTTGAATGTAGAATTGAAGTAGTCATAAATTTTTGGAAGGATGTGATTCATTTTTGTTACCCAGGGCCAAGAGTAAGTTGGAAAACTTACTCTCATTCCTGAGTAACACCACTACACACCCCAAGTCTCCCAGGTGAAATCCCCCCAGACCCATCAACAAGCTGGTCTCATGAATATGACCATTCCCTCTCCCATTAGAAGCCATTCCCCGCCTGGATCAGCTTGACTGTCCCCAACTCCAGACCTACACACACACACACTCACATTCCTCACCAACCCAGCCTGACTTGACATCCTTATTGGCCTGACCACAGTGCCAACACTTCTCTTCCCTGAGGCAACCCCAGCCTGACACAATCTGACATGACACAGCACCTCTAAACTCACATTCACTTAACTGGCATCCCATCCAAATAGCATTCAATTCATCTGGCACTCAACCCCCTCACCCAGCTGGCATCCCAGCCACCCGGCAACTTATCTTCCTGGCACTTATCTCCTGACCCACTTGGCCAATCTACTTCACTCACTTAGCACTCTAGTTCCCTGGCCAGCTGGCACACTGCTTCCTCACTCACCTGGCACCCCGCTCCCCTCATTCCATCTTAAACACAAATCCTTCACTTGCCTTATATTATCACCATTTACAGGCATTGTCAAAATGGCTGGCTGTGTTTTAGGACATGTAAATCGCAAAAACAGCACATAAAGGAGCATGGTTTAAAGATTTTCTTCACTTTTGTACTCCTGAGTACATTTGTAACAGGAGGCCTATGTTCAGAAATCCCCAGCTCACAAGTCATCTGTAGGTAAGTAGGCATTATTTAGTCAGATCAGGGTTGAAAATCGGTTTCCATCCTGTTCAGAATATCTAAGCCATTATGTGTTACCTGTATTTGAACAGGTGTTCGTGCATGTTACTGTCATGAAAATGTGAAGTTGTCTATTTTGGCAGGAAGATTGATAAAGAAGCATATTATCAAAATGGCAAGAGATTGCAGAGGATCTGGGAGTCCTTGTGTGAATTATAGAGATTGCTATGTAGATACAGCAAGTAATTGGAAAAGCAAATAGATGTTGCAGTTTATCATGCGAGGAATTGAATGCAAAAGTAAGATTGTTTTGCTTCAGCTGTACAGGGTACTGGTAGGACCACATCTAGAGTACTGTGTATAGTGTTAGTCACCTTATTTTCGAAAGGATTGGAGGCAGTTGACTAGACTAATACATGCAATGGAGATATTTTCTTTTGAAGAAAGGTTAGACAGGCTGGGATTGTATCTACTGGAGTTTAGAAGAGTGAGAGGCAATTTGATTAAAACATTACTTCTTCACATCGACCAGATTTTATTTCCTCTTATGGCAGAGGTGTCACTGTTTAGAAATCAGGGGGCAGTCCTTTAAAAGAAATAAGTGGTTAATATTACTTCTTTGTGACATTGTAAGTATTTGCCCCTCTCCCTGAAAAGGTGATGGAAGCAGATTCCTTGAATATTTTTAATGCAGAGGTGGATAGCTGCATGTTAAACAAGGGGGTGAAAGCTTATCAGGAGTTGGTATGAATATGTATTTGAAGCTCCAGTCAGATCAGACATGATCTTATTGAATGGTGGAGCAGGGCCAAGGAGTGGAATGGCCTACTGCTGCTACTGATTAATATGTTTGTAAGTCAAAATGTTATGTCTTTATAGTCTTCTATTCTTGTGTCATCACTCATTCCTTCAAGAGATTTGTGCTCTCAAATTGTTTACTACTCTCTTGTCAAAGGGCAAGATGGGGTCCATCTTGGATGATGATTCAAAGCAATCTTATTGCTTCAATTTGTTCTTTTTAACAGAAGACAATCATCCCACAGCCTGATTTCACAAGGAACCTGAGATAAACATTTGACCAAACATCAGTGCATTTATACATGTGACAGTGGGTACAAGTGGCCAGATTACAAAGGACGAGGAGCACAGTACTTGAACGAAGAGCTTGTCCTAGGCCAGAGGTCATGGCTAGAGCCATTAACAAAGTTATCTCACCTACTTTCCATTATTCCAATTCTTCTGGAGCATCAAGTATCACTGAAAATTGAGTTTCTAGTCTTGGTCACCGCTTCTTAATAGCTATCAAATTCAATGCAAATTCATTTACTTTTATCTGTGCATTGTCTGATCTATCTTGTTACAAATGCTGTATGCATTTGGATAAACAGCCTTAAGTTTTGACCATTATTACTCAGTGGCTAATTTATGCTGCATTCTTTATATATTTTCTTCCCCTTCCTGTTAAACAGGGTAGAGAGACAGACCATGCTTTTCTTCCAGAAGCAGCAGAGACCCCAAACCATGTCAGCTTAGTCAGAGGTTGCCAGTCAGGTCAATGCAGTCTCAGCTGTCCAGAGGAGTGCACTGCAATGTTGGAAGGAGGTCAATGGCCTTCAGCACTGTGTCTGCGTGGGTTTCCTCCGGGTGCTCCGGTTTCCTCCCACAGTCCAAAAATGTGCAGGTTAGGTGAATTGGCCACGCTAAATTGCCCGTAGTGTTAGGTGCAGGGATAAATGTAGGGGAACGGGTCTGGGTGGGTGCACTTCGGCGGGTCAGTGTGGACTTGTTGGGCCGAAGGGCCTGTTTCCACACTGTAAGTAATCTAATCATCAGTAAATGAGTAATTAGCACTAATGATTGAAGCTAAGTTAATGAGATGGTAATTATTGAGGTTAGATTTGTTCTGATTTTCCCAGATAGGGCATTACACCCTTCTTCTAAAAAGATTTTAAAGAGAAGCTCATTAATTACAGACCAGTACTTTGGTGGTGAGGAAACTTCTAAAATTAATCATTTGGGATAGAGTTAGTAGTCCCATGGTGTGTTATTTCAGAAAAGCCAATATAGATTTGTTAAGAGAAAATCACATCAAATTAATTTTCTGGAGTTTTCTCAAGATGTAAGAAGGGTTGATAATGCATGGACTTCCAAATGGCTTTTGATACAGTGCCACACAACAGGCTTATGAAGATCATGGTGATTCATGGAATACTGTCGGACCAATGTAAATACAAAATTGGCTGTGGAATAGGAAATAGAGAGTAGTGGTTAATGGATTTTTTTCAGGCTGGAGAGTTTGTAGTGGAATTCCTCCGGGATTAGATCCAGGGTCTCCATTTTCTTGATATATGAACAATTTAGATCTGGTGTGCAGGGGACAATTTCACAGCTCGCAGATGACACAAAACTTGTAAGAGTCATAAAATGTTAGGAGCACACAATAGACATTGGCACATTGACAGAGAGGTCACACAGGTGACGGATGAAGTGTGAGGAGATATTCTTTGATACTAAAAACATAGACTAGATTAGATTAGATTACTCACAGTGTGGAAACAGGCCTTTCGGTCCAACAAGTCCACACCGACCCACCACCCACCCAGACCCATTCCCGTACATTTATCCCTTCATCTAACACTATGGGCAATTTAGCATGGCCAATTCACCTAACCTGCACATTTTTGGATTGTGGAAGGAAACCGGAGCGCCTGGAGGAAACCCACGCAGAAACAGGGAGAATGTGCAAACTCCACACAGAGTCGCCTGAGATGGGAATTGAACCCGGTTCTCTGGCACTGTGAGGCAGCAGTACTAACCACTGTGCTGCCCACAGTACAAAATAAAGAGGTATTTTAATGAGGTATGCAGGGCGATAAAAACCCTGATGTACATGTGCATAAATCCTTAATGTTGGCAGAACAGGTAGAGAGAGATGTTAATAAAACAGAGTTTTATATGCTTTTTAATAGGGGCAAAGGCTACAAGAGAAGGGAGGTTATGCTGACCCTGTATAGGACACTGTTTAGATCTCAGAGTATTGTTTACAGTTCTGAGTGCGACATTTTAGGAAGAATGTTAAATTGATTGGAGAAAGTGCAGAAGAGGTTTACAAGAATGGTTCTGAGGATGGGAAACTTCAGTTATGAGGAATATTTGGAGAAATTGGTAAGTTTTCCTCCGAGGAGAAAGCTGTGGGGATGTTTGCTAGAAATTTGCAAAATCATGAAGTGTTTGAACAGAGTAGACAAGAAGAAACTATTCTCACATGTAAAAGATCGAAAACCAGAGGGCATGGTTTTAAATTGTTTTGCAAAAAAAGCAAATGTGAGGTGAGGAGGTAAATTGAAGCACTTGAGAGCATTTAAATATAAATGATGTGCAGGCTTATGAGGAAAAGGTGGGAGTTTGGCACAAAGTCAAAATGCTCAGAGAGCCAGTGCAGACATGATGGGTCCTCTGCATCATAACAATTCTGTGATGTAGTTTGATGATTTGGAACGTTCATTTGGTAAATTCCCAATAGTGTTTTTGTCAAGTGCACGGGAACTTATTATTGGGCTGTGTTACGTGTGAGATAGTGTTTTTTGATGCTGACATTACTAGGGCAGCATTTAATTCCTCAGCATTCAACCCGTAGCATTAATGAAAACAAAGAAAACAAAATGAGAGTTTGGTGTATCATAATCAATTCATCAGAAAGAATAATGACAAATAAATTATGTGCAAAATGTTAGCCAAATTCATCAAATGAGATGTATTTGCATGTTTTTGTGTTTTTAACATTCTATTATCACGGCTGATTTTCAGGGGAAGGGAGTACCAGATCTAAGCACCAGACTGATGGTCCGGAAACTGTGGGACATTCTGCACATCCCAGCTTTTGCCCTTGTGGATGCTGACCCACATGGTAATTATTGTCTCAGAGTAAGAAGCCAGATTTAACATAATTCAGTTAGTTATTTTTCAGAGCCTTTACTCCAGCTATCTCTCCTGCTCTCCTAAAGTCAGGGGGTTCACAGGTATAAGAGTGTGATGGGAGTCAGGGGAAGGCATTACGGGTTTGGTTGAGGGAGTGTTCGCTCAGGGCATTAATCACACATTTGGGCACAATATATCCCACAGAGTTTTGCCTAGATGCTATATCTAAAGCTTTCCAAGGATTCCTGAAAAAGTTAAATTGTGCTACACCTTAACCAGCTTGGGGATAATTTTCTGTCACATTTTTAAATTGCTACAGCCTAGATGAGAGAGAGTGAATGGATTCCTTTCAATGTCCTACTCTACAAGCCACAACAAAGTTTAGATTTTGACAAGAGGGTGATATTGCCAATTATTAGATAGTATATGACTCAGGATCAGGAACAGTGAGCCAAGTTTCTTAAATTAATAAAGAACCAATTTATTACAAAAATAACATCCTCAAGCAAAGACTATTAACAGAACTACTAAAATGTGCGAATACACTCAACTACACTTCTTGAAAAGAACAGACAAATACGCACAAAAACCACCTCCAATCCTGAGTTTTTAAAAAAAAAGAAAAATTCTGCTAAGCGTTACCTTGAAGTACTTTGGCAAAGTAACAGTGAAGTTGAGAAAACAGAACTTATTCACAGATTATCCAAAGTGCTGGTCAGCAGTCATTGCTGTTTGGCGATGAGTTTCCTCATGGATCTATTGTGATGTAATGAATCCCTTTTTCTGAAGACAATGTTGTAGATTCAGAACCTTAAAGAACCCTCCATCTGTGGTAATGAAGATGCAGTAGGGTTTTTAACTGAAACTTAAATTAGATTAGATTACGTTAC
The DNA here is from genome assembly GCF_037043375.1 of Chiloscyllium plagiosum. Classification (NCBI taxonomy): domain Eukaryota; kingdom Metazoa; phylum Chordata; class Chondrichthyes; order Orectolobiformes; family Hemiscylliidae; genus Chiloscyllium; species Chiloscyllium plagiosum. Next base: position 70,874,062 of record NW_028270153.1, on the reverse strand, counting down.
AGTGTGGAAACAGGCCCTTCGGCCCAACAAGTCCACACCGACCCGCCGAAGCGAAACCCACCCATACCCCTACATTTACCCGTTACCTAACACTACGGGCAATTTAGCATGGCCAATTCACCTGACCCTGCACATCTTTGTGACTGTGGGAGGAAACCGGAGCACCCGGAGGAAACCCACGCAGACACGGGGAGAACGTGCAAACTCCACACAGTCAGTCGCCTGAGGCGGGAAGTGAACCCGGGTCTCAGGCGCTGTGAGGCAGCAGTGCTAACCACTGTGCCACCGTGCCGCCCACTGAGGGGATTCAGAGAAAAAAAAGTATAGGGTGAGGGCTTTCACTACTGTGACACATTCTCTCTGACTGCCTGTGTTCAAAATCAATGTATTTTACCCCTCTCAAACCAATTCATGTGATCTCTATAAAAATGTCGACTTGGTGACTCCAATCACCTTCAGCTTGTCTTCTGTTTGAATGTATAATTTTCTGCTGCAATAGCCAGTGTTCTTTACTTTGCAAAATATTATTTTCAGAATGGTTTAAGATAGATTTATATGTACAACTGATGGTATTATCAGTTAATGTTTGAGCTATCATCATAACAGTATTTTTAATGCAATACAAACAAAATTCTGGGTGTTGTGGTTCTGTTCGCCGAGCTGGGAATTTGTGTTGCAGACGTTTCGTCCCCTGTCTAGGTGACATCCTCAGTGCTTGGGAGCCTCCTGTGAAGCGCTTCTGCGATGTTTCCTCCAGCATTTATAGTGATTTGTATCTGCCGCTTCAGGTTGTCAGTTCCAGCTGTCCGTTGCAGTGCCTGGTATATTGGGTCCAGGTCGATGTGCTTATTGATTGAATCTGTGGATGAGTGCCATGCCTCTAGGAATTCCCTGGCTGTTCTCTGTTTGGCATGTCCTATAATAGTAGTGTTGTCCCAGTCGAAGTCATGTTGTTTGTCATCTGTGTGTGTGGCTACTAAGGATAGCTGGTCGTGTTGTTTCGTGGCTAGTTGGTGTTCATGGATGCGGATCGTTAGCTGTCTTTCTGTTTGTCCTATGTAGTGTTTTGTGCAGTCCTTGCATGGGATTTTGTACACTACATTGGTTTTGCTCTTGCTCGGTATCGGTTCCTTTGTCCTGGTGAGTTGTTGTCTGAGAGTGGCTGTTGGTTTGTGTGCTGTTATGATGTAGTGCAGCAGTGCTAACCACTGAGCCACCATGCCACCCCAGTCTGCTAACATTATTAGAAGATCTGCGACTGCTGGAGCAGAGAATGGGTAGACAGCAGGAACTGTGCCCCTGATGTATGCCAGTGCTCCCACTACCTGCTTGTCATCTAGGGGCCAAAGAAATTGTGGTCTGACATAAATGCACAAATCAATATGTTACTTGAGCAAATAGATTGTAACTAGAAAAAGTACAGGTGCTATGAATGCTAAAAATCTGAACTAAAATAGAATATTTTGGAAATACTCACTGTCTATGATGAGGAAAGGAGAGTTAGCAGACTGTACTTTATACTTTCCCCCATGGCGAATTTGGAGTCAAGAAGGTTGGGATGGTTGCAGATGTGGATCCAGCCATCCACCCCAATTAAATTTGTAGGTGTTGACTCATGGGCATATTGCTTGTGGCCTTTTGGACATGATCCCCTGAACAAAGGTAGGAGTAGGGCCTCTGAGATCAAAACACCTCCCCTCGCGACTAACCCCCTCCACTCCTTCTCTGCACCCTGTACCCATCAAACCCCTCCTGTCATCACTTGTGTCAGTCTCAGTCTCTCCGTGTTCCCAGGCTTCCAACAGTTGCCATTGCCTTTGGTGCCATTGCTGAACAAAAGCGCTGCTAATCTCTGACCTTCAACTCTCTGTAGGCAGGTCCCAAGTGGTTCTCATCTTGGGAAAAACCTGCCAATGGCCTGTTAATTGTTTGATTGGATTATGATGTGGCTTGTTTCCTCCAATGGAAGCAACATAGGTCTTTTGTCAGCTCTCCAGCAGTCAGCTGAGTGGCACACCCATCATATCCATACACTGTATCAGATCTGTGACCTTTCCATGTGTTTTCTCTGGACCAGATGCCACTTAGCTGCTGAAATAATCTGTTTAATTCCTGCTTTGGTTGTCTTCAGGCATTGAAATCATGTGTATCTACAAGTATGGTTCGAGGGTGAGTATGTTTATTTGAAATCTATGCATTGTGTTATTAGAATATCGTGATACAATATTGGGTAAAATATTCATCAGTGCTGATTGATTATCTGCAAAGTGGAATTTTTAACCTGTTCCAATGTAGATTCATAGTTTCATGCAACACAGAAAAGGCCCTTCAATCCATTGAGTTTACATAACTACCACTAAAAGTGCACTGATTCCAATTTCCTGCACTTGTCCCATATCCTTGAATGTTGTGATAATGTGCTTCAGATTTGGTTATGTGTTTCTGCAAGTTTCCAGATATACTAGTGGTTTTCTCCCCACCCACAATCAGAACATACAAACATTTCTCTGCATAACATACAGTGAGCATTTATTTTCTTTGTAGCCAATTTAGAAAAGATATTCAGAAATAGAACATAGAACATTACAGCACAGAACAGGTCCTTCAGCCCACGATGTTGTGCCGACCACTGATCCTCATGTACGCACCCTCAAATTTCTGTGACCATATGCATGTCCAGGAGTCTCTTAAATGTCCCCAATGACCCTGCCTCCACAACTGCTGCTGGCAACGCATTCCATGCTCCCACAACTCTCTGTGTAAAGAACCCGCCTCTGACATCCCCTCTATACTTTCCTCCAACCAGCTTAAAACTATGACCCCTCGTGTTAGTCATTTCTGCCCTGGGAAATAGTCTCTGGCTATCGACTCTATCTATGCCTCTCACTGATTGGTTTATAGAATTTCATATCTGAACAGAAATACTTTGTCACCTTCCTCTGCTTCTTTAACTCCTTTGTCAGGGGGAGTATCTGCGATTGAGACTAATCAATGGTAAATTCCTCTGCAGAGGTACAACAGTGCAGTCATAGGACAGGCCCCAAAGAGTCCCTGGATAGCAAGGCTGGCTGCCATGGTCCCCACTGCCATAAATACAGAGACATGAGCAGGGTGACCACTGCATGGGAATACCTATACTTGCAGGGTACTGTATGTGTTAGAAGGCTGACTAGATCACAGTGCTGTCTGGAACATTTGGATAGATAAGAATTTTAAACTAATGAAATTGATTTATGTAATGTTTTATATACTATTAACATGAACTGTGAATTATGATATATACAGATATCATCAGATTCTCACCAACGCTGTGAATACTGCAGTAGGTACACCTTCTAAATGTGCCAAATGTATTGGGAATTATATTGGCTTGATTTCCATTCTATAGCGGCTGAAGCTTTATCCTGTGCCAGAGATGTGTTCAGTCATCTACGCCAGGATCTCTCAGCTGAATTAGTATTAAATTAGGAAGTCCCTTTTGACAACCTCGTCCTGCATGGACTCTTCCATCACATTTCCTGGTGTGCCATGAAGCAAGTCTGCTTTCCCCACCCACTTTTCAGTCTCCTTGGCCTTGATTCCCCTTACCCTTCTCATTCACTCTCTTTCTTTTCCTCCTCATCCTATTTTGCCTTCCTCCTCCTCCTCCTCCAAAAATGTGGGCAGTTCCTCATCCTCCTCCTGTTGAGGAACCACTGTCCTTAGATGCAGCATACAGCATGCAAAGGGTATCCGGGATAGTTTAGCATGTGAGTATTCAAGAGCTCCACCAGAACAGTCAAGACTTCAAAATTTGCATTTTATCATGGCCATGACCTGCTTAGTGAAAGTCCTGGTGTAACACTGGCTGTCAACATCACTGAGCTGAGGTTTTGTCTGTGGATCCCAAATGGAATATGAAGCTCTGTTTTCACAGGGTAGACATTGGTGACCAGAATCCATCCATGCAGTGAGAGTATAGGGTAGAATAACTGAGGTAGTCTTGACTTGAAGGATATAGAATTATCATGGCAACTTCCTGGAAAGCTGTGCAATAAATTATTCATGTGGATGGAAACCTTCTGCACACTTACTGAATCGTACTCCCTGCTGGTGGTGAAGTAGTCTGAGTTCTCTGTTGGTGCCTTGATATGTCCGATCCACAACACTGTAAGATTGCTAGAAACTTACTTTGGAAATTAGCTACATCTATTTAGAAGTTGATGAAATCAGCACACTGTGGGAAGGCATCTCAACAGTATGGATACCTGACTGGGATATTCCACAAAGGTCAGCAACAAAGCATTGAAGTCGTCAATGGCTGTGGTGGCTTTCAGTGTGACAGGTACAGCATGACAATGGACTTAGGGACCAGGTCACCATTCAGAAAGAAGGGTTGGTCACTGTCTCACAGGACAGCCAAGTTCTTCTCCTGTGCTAGCGCTTCACATTTCCAGGAGGGAAAACCATTACAGTGGCTATTCGCTGATTCTTCTCTTTAGCAATGGCCACTGAGACTTTGGCTCTAGCCTAATTCATGGGAACCTTTCCTTGTAGCATTTTATCAGGGTCATGACCTGGTCAATGAATGTCCTGGTGCAGTGCTGGCTCGCATTATCATTTTGTGGATTCCCGAGTCGGGTTTGAAGCAAATTTTCAGAGGCTACTGCTGCTGTTCCTGGCTGGGCTGCTCGTTTGTCCAGAATCATCGAATCCCTACAGTGTGGAAACAGACCCTTCAGCCCAACAAGTCCACACTGACCCTCCAAAGAGTAACCCACCCAGATCCATTCCCTACTACTTTATATTTACCCCAGACCTACACATCCCTGAATACTATGGGCAATTTTACATGGGCATTTCATCTAACCTGCACATTTTGGGATTGTGGGAGGAAACCAGAGCACACGGAGGAAACCCACATAGACACGGGGAGAATGTACAATCGCACTCTTGACTTCAGACAGAATGCAACTTGATCAAAGGACATTCAATTTCTTGTGTTGGTCAATAGCATTGGGACTTTTGCATGTGGTACTCACCTGTCTGCTTTCAGAAGGGACAGTACAGTGCAGTTTCTTTGTCTTGATACACCACTTGAGAGAATACATTCTAGGTTACAGCAGTGATCTACACATAACCAGTTCTAATTTCCTTGTTCGTTCTTCTTTCAATAGTTCCTCGTCGATGACTCCTTATAAGTCTGAAACTATTAAAAACATTTCTTCAGTATTTACCTTCTCAAAACTATCAGTTTTGAAAAGCTGTGTTCATATTTCCTTAACATGCTCCATTCCACAGGAAGTTCTGATTTTCAAGCATGTCTTCAAAGTTCTCATCATGGTATAATATTCCCACTGACATTAAACCAAGTCCCACTGAAAATCAATATCACTTCTGCAGCTTTGTTTTCAGTGTCTCTAAATATAAAATTATGAACCAAAATTGAAATTGCTGGAAAAATTCAGCAGATCTGACAGCATCTATAGAGAGAAAATAGAATTAACATTTTGGGTCTAATGACACTTCAGAACATTTCAGGTCCACATCCTTCTTCTGATCATTGGACCTAAACGTTAACTCTGTGTTCTCTTCACAGGTGCAGCAAGACTTCCTGAGTTTTTTTCAACAATTTCTGATTTTGTTTCTGACTTCCAGCATCTGCTGTTCTTTGAGGTTTTTCTTTTAAAAAATATGAAGCCCACTTGTGTTTTTATAATCTTTCTTTCCCTGTAGTTTTCACTTCATGTTCTATTATTTATACCTTGAGAACTCTCTGCTCCTCCATTACATTAGAAATCATACTTCATAACGGCACGGTGGCACAGTGGTTAGCACTGCTACCTCACAGCGCCAGAGACCCGGGTGTGTGGAGTTTGCACATTCTCCCCGTGTCTGCGTGGATTTCCTCCAGGTGCTCCGGTTTCCTCCCACAGTCCAAAAATGTGCAGGTTAGTTGAATTGGCCATGCTAAATTGCCCGTAGTGTTAGGTGAAGGGGTAAATGTAGGGGAATGGGTCTGGGTGGGTTGCGGGTCAGTGTGGACCTGTCGGGCCGAAGGGCCTGTTTCCACACTGTAAGTAATCTAATCTAATCAAAATAACATTTTTATTTTCTTATTTTTCCAAAGTGTGTTGTTCCCTTTATTTGTTTGTTTTGTATGACGACGTGGTAAAAGAATATGTGCACCCTTGTGCACTTTCACAAGACGAACTGCATTTGGTTCTGAAGAAGTCACACTGGACTCAGAAGGCTAATTGCTTTCATCTGCCCACAGATGCTGCCGGTCCTGTTGAGTTTCTTCAGCACTTCCTGTTTTTAATTTCTGATTTCAACAGTGTTTTATTTTTATTTGAATTGTTTAATTCACTTCCAAATCCATCCCTTCTAATCCCCATCCCGTACCCTAATACCAGTTCTAATACCCAGTGACCTTCCCCTCTGATACTGAATGATATGCGTTCAGCAAAGGACTTAGTTTTATCAATTTACACCCCACCTAATAAAATTTGGCATGAAATGATGTTGAACAGTTTTTTTTTCCATCATCTTCACCTTCATGCCTGCTTCTTTGGACAATAATCCTGTCCCCACTTCACAGACCCTTTCCCCCACTTCCAATATTCAACCTTCATTAGGACTTGATCTCTCCATCGAGAAAGGCTGGTATAACATCAGTTGCCTTAGTTCCTTTCATACTGAATTTATGTCTCTTTTATCTTGACTCAATTTTTTTCCATCCTTATTCACTCTCTTCCCACCTATCTTTGTGATTCTTCTGACATTTGGGTCGGTTCTACAATTCCCAGTTTTGTTGGCCTTCACCGTGAATGTGCAATCTCTCTACACATCCATATTCCATCAGGAGAGTCTAAAGACTACCAGCTTCTTCCTTCAAAAGGCCTGAGCGGTACCCATTCCCCACTGCTTCCCTGGCTGAGCTTGTTCTCACTTTGAACAGTTTTTCCTTTGCCTCATGTCACTTTCTCCAAGTCAAAGTATATTTATGGGTACAGCCAAACTGGTCTCTTTGTGGGGTATGTGGAATATTCTCTGGTCCAGTCCTACTCGGGCCCCACCTATAACTCTTTCTCTGATACATCAGTGATGTCATCAATGCTGCTTCATGCTTTCATTGAGAATTGGAAAAATTAATAAAAACTGAAAGAACTGCAGATGCTATAAATCAGAGACAAAAAATAGAAATTGCTGGATAAGCTCAGCAAGTGTGACAGCATCTGTGTAGAGAAATCAGATTTAAAGTTTCAGGTTGAGTGACCCTTCCTCAGAGGAAGTTCTGTTGATATTCTGCAGGAACTGTCCCCTTGGTGACAATCTGGTCCACTATTCCATCACTCTGAGCACTTCCTCACTCCATCATCTGCAATTGTGGAAGCTATAACACCTGCTACCTCACCTCCTCCCACATCCAAGGTCTCAAACATCATCCAGGTGAAGCAGTATTTTACTTGGTCTTCTTTCAATCTGGTCTTCTGTATTTGCTCCTCCCATACAGTTTTCTTTACAGTGGTGACATCAAAAGCAGACTGGGTGACCACTTTGGAACACCTGCACTCTGTCCATAGGAATGACCCTGACCTTCCAGTTACTTTCCATTTCAATAAACTACATTTCTGTTCTTGACCTGCTGCAGTGTTCCATTGAAGCTCAACGCAAGCTAGAAAAGCAACTCGTTTTTTGCTTAGGCACTTTACAGCTTCTAGGACACAATACTGAGTTCTGCACCTTCAACATATGACTTTTGAGCTCCATCTTTCTTACAATCCCCACCCTCCCCTGGCTGTACTTTTTAGTCTTGTTGACTTTGCTCTCAGCAGAGCAGGCCCGTTTTTCTTCTCTCAGCTAGAATTTACTCTTATTTTACATACCTATTACTCCTTTACTACCATTATCACCACTTTTGTCTTTTGTTCTGGACACCCTCACAATCTGTTCCACTTGTTCCTCCTCCCCTTCCGTTTACCGCCTTGAATTCCCACCATTTTCCACTTCTTTTCAGTTCGAAAGAGGCAATATATTAGATCAAAAAGTTAACTTTGTTTCTCTCTCCACAGATGCTGCTAGCCCTGCTGAGTTTCTCCAGAACTTTGTTTTTATTTCACGTTTCCAGCATCACAGTATTTTGCTTTTTATCTTCAGACAAATGTTTGTTATAGAAATATTAATGCTATTATCTTTCCATACCAGTCTATGTCCTTTGATGCTCACAGTCTGACTGTTCCCATTATTAGTTGGTTGGGTTTGCTTCCATCTGATATTCAAAGGTTAGTAGTGGGATTAAAATGCAGGTCTGTTTATTTTTGTGCAGTAACCAATATTCTTATTAGGCTAATATAGGCATGTGGTTTTCAGATCATTTTTTTGTATTCTTTTATTTCCAAGAGAAACTTAGCCTCATCTGTATTAGAAGGATGTTGTTTTGTGAGAATCTTAGTGGAATGGCATTATGTTGTCATTTTCACAAAAATAGAAAATGTGTTGTTCACATCAGTAGTAACAAAGTTATTTGACAATTATTTTAATGTCATTCATTAACTAACATTAGCAAGCAGAATATTGTCATCAGATAAAACATACATTCTTTCCCACATGGTGTAATCAATGGAGAAATACGTGGGGCTGAATTTTGCTGTTGAGTCTTCTACCCTTTACGCTATCAGAAACTCTCCTTGCTGACCTCTTACAACCATGCCCTTACCAAGTATTCACCATGTACAAAACCATTGAATCATATAGTAATGATGATAATTCTTGAAATGCTTGTGAATGAAGCAGCTGTTGAGCAATCTGCTTTAGAAAGTTCTTTTGCTCTTATAACCTTAATAAAATTTCTGTTGCCTGATTCGACATATCCAGCTTGGGTTAAAAGACTCTGTTTCACACAATTTTTATTTTGGAGAGGGGAGGTGATTGTCAGGATAGACCTAGGCATATCAGCCCTGAAATCTGAATGTAGATGGCCACAGGATAGGCAATTCCAAGGTGTGCAAGTTAGAAGGTCCACAAGCTGTTAGACTCTCAAACCAAAATTAAACAGGCAGACCTTTGAAATGCAATGAAAATCTCTAATTTACACAGTTTAAAAAATAAATGTAAATGTAAATCTTTATGATTTTGAATTCATAAAGATATCAATGAATCAAAGCCAACCCTTTGCCCCAAATGAAAACAGATCTCTTTTGAACTCATCCATCCATGAGGTTTGGCCTTCGTATTGAGGCCATCTGGTAATTTCATCAACAGAAATAGATGGCCAAATATCTGTTTCTCCGCATGACGTCATTATTAAGAATATGTGACTGAAATTCAAGACTCTCAATTTGATTAACTCAACAGGAGACTGTTTAGAACTTGAGGAGGGGGTTGTTAATTTTGATTGGTATTGTTATGAGGTTATAATAAGTTATACTTTGGTGTGTTTTATCAATGTCTGTTTATTTGAAGAATACTAAGAGATAGTATACACTTAATGGTGGGGTCCTAGGGAGTAGTGGTGAACAAAGAGATCGTGGGGTGCCGGTTCACAGTTCCTTGAAGGTGGAATCAGTACGGGATACTGAAGATGATATTTGGTACACTTGCTTTTCTTGTTCAGTGCATTGAGTATAGGAATTGGGATGTCGTGTTGCAGCTGTGCAGGACATTGGTCAGGCCACTTTTGGAATACTGTGTTCAGTGCTGGTCTCCCTGCTGTGGGAAAGATGTTGTTAAACTTGAAAGGGTGTAGAAAAGATTTACAAGGATGTTGCCATGCTTGGTGGGTTTGAGCTATAAGGAGAGGCTGAATAGGCTGGGACTATTTTCCCCGGAGTGCCAGAGGCTAAAAGGGTGACCTTACATAGACTTTTAAAATCATGAGGGGCATGAATAGGGTGCATAGCCTAGGCCTTTTTCCCAGAGTAGGGGAGTCCAAAACTAGAGGGCATAGGTTTAAAGTGAGAGGGGAAAGATTTAAAAGAGAAGCAAAGGGGAGCTTTTTCATACAGAGTTTGGTGTATGTCTGGAATGAGCTGCCAGAGGAAGTGGTGGAGGCTGGTACAATTACAGCATTTAAAAGGATCTGGATGGATACGTGAATAGGAAGGGTTTGGAGGGATATGCACCAAATGCTGGCAAATGGGACTAGATTAATATAGGATATCTAGTTGGCATGGATGAGTTGGACCAAAGTTTTCCATGCTGTACAGTGCTGACTCTATGACTATTTTCTACCCCTAACTGACTGACAATTGCAGGGGCTGGGAAAATTCAGTCCAGATTGGGTGCAGCAGTTGCTTGATTTTGCAGATTTTGCCAAATGCATCAAAATTACTAAGAAGCTAGTTACTGCTGATGAACAAATGAAGGAAAAGGATGATCGAAGTGGAAAACCGCTTATGTGTATGAAAGTGGTTTGACCCTCTCAATGAGTCCATTCACGCTGCTTCCGAAATATGACTATAGTCTCCAAGAAAACTTATTATTTTCAATTATTATGTTCCCACTTCCAAATATACTTGTTCATCTAGGAGTTCAATTTCATGTGTAAACATTCAAATATTTGTTATGACGGAGTTAGGCAGGGCAAACCAATCCCTTTCTGTGACCCATTCCTCCACTGGTCATAACAAATTTTGAATCGCAAAAAGGAAATGATAGATTCCAAATTCAAATAAATATTAATATATAGTAAATCATACTGTATATAGTTCAGTTTATAAACATGTCAACCAGGCTGCTTTAATAACAAATGAATAACTAATTTATTGGAGACGACGCTGATTTAAACTGTTCAAATGCACAACTACCTTTCTTGGAAGAAAAATCACATACAAAGACAAACACACACACATACTCACACAAAATCTTCAAGTCTGGGGAGAAAAAAATACCTGAAGTAACAATTAAATTCAGAGAAATGAATTATTCATGGATTGTCCAATGTTGGTCTGCAGCTGAAGTCAGTTTGTACAGACTCTCAGGGTTTCTTTCAGAATCGGGTCTAGCTGGCTGATTTCTTTTTGTCTGAAGACCGTAGAGTTAATTCGGAATTCTTCACTTCCAATTACTCTTTATGCCCAGGGAGTTTGCAACTTACACATCTTTGCTGAGGGGAATTTCAGAGATGTGGAAACAAAGTGCAAAGGCTGTTGCTCAGGCAAGATATCTTTCTCACTATCTGTATTCAAATCCAAATGCTTTTTCACCCAAACTGGCTCTCTCTGAAGGAATTGTAGATGCAGTGACTCCAATTGCTCAATGTCTGTTTTTGAAAATGCAAAATTTTCCTGCTGTCACCAGTCTCTTTTGCTTTATAAAGTGTTTTTTTTCCAAAATGTCCATGATGTAAGTATATGTCCAGTTAATGATAGCTGATAGCATCTTAATAACAACATAAAAAGCAATTTAAAAGTGGGGTATTGCTAAAAGATCAAATACACTTGATCACTGATAGAACAACTTGATTGCATACACTGAACAAATGGTCACATTTATCATTTTAATAAACAATGTTTTGCATCTAATATTACATTCTGACAATAATCCAATATAATTTGTGACATCCTATGCTTGTCAGACTAATTTTTCATTTCATAAGTTACAAGTGATATTCATATTAGAAACTAAATGGGGCGGCATGGTGGCTCACTGCTGTATCACAGTGTCAATGACCCAGGTTCGATTCCTGCCTCGGGCAACTGTCTGTGTGGAGTTTGCATATTCTCCCCATATCTGCATGGGTTTCCTCTGGGTGGTCTGGTTTCCTCCCACAATCTAGATGAATTGGCCATGCTAAATTGCCCATAGAGTTAGGTGCATTAGTCAGGGGTAAATATAGGGTAGGGGAATGGGTCTGGGTGGGTTACTCTTCGGAGGGTCGGTGTGGACTTGTTGGGCCGATGAGCCTGTTTCCATACTGTAGAGAATCTAATCTAAATGTCGATCAAATGTGCTTTCCTTGTATATGTTGTCTCCAGATTAAATATACCAAAAGAAGTTTTAATTCCCCTTACTAACAATGATATGAGGAAGTTGAGCAAGCTGCAGAAGAGACCCTATGTTAACTGTCAACCCCTCTGGAAGAAAGAGGTAAGATTAATTAGTTGCTTATGCAGTAATACATAAGTAATAATTTTGCTGATAATACAAAATGACAAAGTATGGTCAGGTTGTACAATCAAATGTGTGGAACACAATCTCCCAGACCATCCATAACCTCATCACCTCAGGGGACCTCCCATGCACCGCCTCCAACCTCATAGTCCCACAACCCCGCACCGCCCGTTTCTACCTCCTGCCCAAAATCCACAAACCTGACTGCCCCGGACGACCCATCGTCTCAGCCTGCTCCTGCCCAACCGAACTCATCTCGGCATACCTCGACACGGTCCTGTCCCCATTAGTCCAAGAACTCCCCACCTACGTTCGTGACACCACCCACGCCCTCCACCTCCTCCAGGATTTCCGCTTCCCCGGTCCCCAACGCCTCATCTTCACCATGGACATCCAGTCCCTGTACACCTCCATCCCCCATCACGAAGGACTCAAAGCACTCCGCTTCTTCCTTTCCCGCCGTACCACCCAGTACACTGGCCCCACCCCCCATCTTTTCCTTCGCTACATTGATGACTGTATCGGCGCTACCTCGTGCTCCCACGAGGAGGTTGAACAGTTCATCCACTACACTAACACCTTCCACCCCGACCTCAAATTCACCTGGACAGTCTCGGACTCCTCCCTCCCCTTCCTAGACCTTTCTGCTTCTATCTCAGGCGACCGAATCAACACGGACATCTACTACAAACCAACCGACTCCCACAGCTACCTGGACTACACCTCCTCCCATCCTGCCCCCTGTAAAAACGCCATCCCATTCTCCCAATTCCTTTGTCTCCGCCGCATCTGCTCCCAGGAGGACCAGTTCAAAATACGTACAACACAGATGGCCTCCTTCTTCAAGGACCGCAATTTCCCCCCCCGACGTGGTCGACGGTGCCCTCCACCGCATCTCCTCCACTTCCCGCTCCTCCGCCCTTGAGCCCCGCCCCTCCAACCGCCACCAGGACAGAACCCCACTGGTCCTCACCTACCACCCCACCAATCTCCATGTACAGCGCATCATCCGCCGTCACTTCCGCCACCTCCAAACATACCCCAGCACCAAGGATATATTTCCCTCCCCTCCCCTATCAGCTTTCCGTAGAGACCACTCCCTCCGCGACTCCCTTGTCAGATCCACACCCCCCACCGACCCAACCTCCACTCCCGGCACCTTCCCTTGCAACCGCAGGAGGTGCAACACTTGCGCCCACACCTCCCCCCTCACTTCTCTCCATCCTACTCCGACCTATCACCCTCACCTTGACCTCTTTCCACCTATCACATTTCCAACGCCCCTCCTCCAAGTCCCTCCTCCCTACCTTTTATCTTCTCCTGCTGAACACTCTCTGCTCATTCCTGAAGAAGGGCCTGTGCCCGAAACGTCGAATCTCCTGTTCCCTGGATGCTGCCTGACCTGCTGTGCTGTTCCAGCAATAAAGTTTCAACTGTGGAACACAATCTGCCATTCATGGCTGCGAATCCTCAGTTTCGTTTTCCTGCCTTTTCCCCATAATGTAGAAACAGGAGTAGGCCATTCAGCCCCTCGAGCCTGTTCAGCTGTTCAAATATGACAAATTTGTAGTCTAACTCCATATACCTGCCTTTGCCCCATATTCCTTATTACCTTTGCTTAATAAAAGTGTATCTGTCTCAAATTAAAAATTAACAATTGATCTAGCATCCCCTGTTGTTAGTGGAAGAGAGTTCCAAACATATACCACCTTGTGAGCATAGAAGTGATTTCTAATGTCTCTCCTGAACTGTCTGACCCTAGTCATAGTCATAGAGATGTACAGCACGGAAACGGACCCTTCGGTCCAACTTGTCCATGCCGACCAGATATCCTAATCCAATCTCGTCCCACCTGCCAGCACCTGGCCCATATCCCTCCAAACCGTTCCTGTTCATATACCCAGATACCTTTTAAATGTAGCAATTGCACCGGCCTCCACCACTTCCTCTGGCAGCTCATTCCATACACGTACCACCTTCTGCGTGAAAAAGTTGCCCCTTAGGTCTCTTTTATATCTTTTCCCCTCTCACCCTCACCCTAACCCTATGCCCTCTAGTTCTGGACTCACCCAGCCCAGGGAATAAAACTTTGTCTATTTATCCTGTCCATGCCCCTCATGATTTTATAAACCTTTATAAAGTCACCCCTCAGCCTCCAATGCTCCAGGAAAAACAGCTCCAGCCTGTTTAGCCTTTCCCTGTAGCTCAAACCTTCCAACCCTGGCAACATCCTTGTCAGTCTTTTCTGAACCCTTTCAAGTTTCACAACATCTTTCCAATAGGAAGACCAGAATTGCACGCTATATTCCAATAGTGGCCTAACCAATTTCCTGTACAGCTGCAATATGATCTCCCAATTCCTGTACTCAATACTCTGACCGATAAAGGAAAGCATACCAAACGCCTTCTTCACTATCCTATCTACCTGCGACTCCACTTTCAAGTAGCTATGAACCTGCACTTTAAGGTCTCTTTCTTCAGCAAACTCCCTAGGATCTTACCATTAAGTGTATAAAGTGTCTGTAGTTCCCGAATCTTCAATTAGTGAACATAGTTTATCTTTATCTACCCTATCTTTTCCTGTTAATATCTTGAAGACTTTGATCAGATTGTCCATTAACTCTCGAAATTCTTGAGAGAACAGGCCTAATTTGTATAATCTCTACTCATATCTTGACCCTGTAGTCCAGGTATGATTCTTGTAAACCTACATAATACCCCTTCAAAGGGCTTACCTTCCGAAGTATGGTGTGGACAGTGGTGCCTAGTTCTGTTCACAGTACTCCAAGTGGGGTCTAACTCGTTTTTTTTTAACTGCATAATTTCTGTGTCCTTATATTCCAGTCCTCTAGAAATAAAAACTAGCATTCCATTAGCTTTCTTGATTATTTTCTATCCCTGTTTGTGGTATTTTAAAGATCGATGTACCTCAACCCCAGGTCATTGAATTTGGATGCTAGCTTTTTGTGATTTGTGGACAAACATAAGAACTAGGAGCAGAAGTTCTGGCCCTTCGAGTCTTCTCTATCATTCAGTAAGATCATGACTGATCTTTTTGTAGACTCAGCTGCACTTACCCACCCTCTCACTGTCTCGCTTAATTCCTTTATTGTTCAAAAAAATCTATCTTAGCTTTAAAAATGTTTACTGAAGTAGCTTCAACTATTACTCTAAGCAGGGAATTCCATAGATTTACATATCTCTGGGTGAAGAAGTTCCTTCTCAATTCGGTCCTAAATCTGCTCCCCCTAATTTTGAATCTAAGCCTTCTTGGCCTAGATTCACCTACCAGTGGAAACTTTCCTCTGCAAAGTTCTACAGTCCTCTGCACACTTTGCTCTGTCACTCATCTTAGTGTCATTTGCAAACTTTGACATACTGCGCATGGTTTCCAACTCCAAATCATCTATTTTAATTCTGAATAATTGCGGTCCCAACACTGATCCCTCAGGCACACCACTGGTTACTGATTTGCCAACCAGAATAGCACTCATTTATCCCCACTCTTTGCTTCCTGTTAGTCAACCAATCCTGTATCCATGCTAATATTTCAACCATAATGCCATGCATCTTTATCTTATGCAGCAGCCTCTTGTGCGGCACCTTTTTGAAAGCATTTTGGAAATCCTGGTACATCACATCGACTGGGTCTCCGTTGTCCACCTTGCTTGTAATGTCATCATAGAATTCGAAAGATTTGTCAAGCATGACGTGTCCTTCATGAACCCATGTTGCACTTGCCCAATGGAACAATTTCTCTCTAGATGCCTTGCTATTTCTTCCTTGCTAATAGCCTCAAGAAATGGTGGCACAGTGGTTAGCACTGCTGCCTCACAGCGCCTGAGACCCGGGTTCAATTCCCGCCTCAGGCGACTGACTGTGTGGAGTTTGCACGTTCTCCCCGTGTCTGCGTGGGTTTCCTCCGGGTGCTCCGGTTTCCTCCCACAGTCCAAAGATGTGCAGGGTCAGGTGAATTGGCCATGCTAAATTGCCCGTAGTGTTAGGTAAGGGGTAAATGTAGGGGTATGGGTGGGTTTCGCTTCGGCGGGTCGGTGTGGACTTGTTGGGCCGAAGGGCCTGTTTCCACACTGTAATGTAATCTAAAAAAAAATCTAAAAAACTTTCCCACCACACAAGTTAAGCTAACCAGTCTATAATTCCCCATCTTTTTTCTGCCACCCTTTTTAAATGGTGATGTCACATTTACTGTTTTCCAATCTGCTGGAACTACCCCAGAATTCAGAGAATTTTGGAAAATTACCACAAGTGCACTTGCTATTTCTCCTGCCATCTCTCTTAGTACCCTGGGATGCATTCCATCAGGGCCAGGAGACTTATCTGTCCTTAGCTCCATTGGCATGGCCAACACTGCCTCGTCTATGATAATGATTGCTTCCATGTCCTTACCTACCTTCAATTTCTTCGTCAATTACAGGCATGTTATTAGTATCCTCCACTGTGAAGACCAACACAAAATACCTGTTCAATGCCTCAGCCATTTCATCATCTCCCATAACTAAATTTCCCTTCTCATCCTGTAAAGGACCAATGGTTACTTTAGCCACTCTTTTTTGTTTGATATATTTATAGAAACTTGTTCTATCTGTCTTTATATTCTGTGCTAGTTTTTTCTTATGTTCTATCTTGCTTTTCTTTATAGCTCTTTTTGTGGCTTTCTGTTGACCTTTAAAGCTTTCCCAATCTTCTAGTTTCCCGCTGATCTTGGCCACTTTCAATTTGATAGCTTCCCTTATTTCCTTAGACACCTGTGGCAGATTACCCCTTTTCTTACACACCTTTTTCACAGGAATATACTTTTGCTGAACACGATGAAGAATTGCTTTGAAAGTCCTCCACTGCTTGTCAACTGTCCCACCATAAAATCTTTGTTTCCAGTCCACTTTATCCAAATCCCCCCATATCTCTTGTTTAAGCATAGGACCCTGGTACCGGATTTATTCTCCATCTGTATTCTAGATTCAACCATATTACCAAATCCTTCAGTTCCATGGCTTTCTGCAGCCTTCCTGCATTTAAATACTATTCAATTCCTGTATTTGTCCTGCCAAGTGCATAACCTCACTTTCCCACATTATATTCCATCATCCACAGACTTGGGTATAGTATATCACTTTCATTATCCAAGCCATTAATTTAAAGGTAAATAATTGTTGTCTCAGCATTGATCCGTGTGACCAGTGTCGTACAGAACAAAACTGCAAGTGAAAAAACAGTGTAATTATATGCTAAGGCAAATATTAATTTAAAATACTTGTGTACCCAGATAGATACACTATAAAAGAGCATCTTTATTCAGTCATGCCCCTGCCATTATCAATGGGGAAATAAAAAATCAGGTCTGGAGATGATCTCACGATATGTTGATCTGTGGGCAGCAAATCAGTGTACGATGAGGAGTGGGTATATGTCAATCTCCCAAAGCATCTTGTATTCAGAATGGAGGAGAAAGTGAGGTCTGCAGATGCTGGAGATCAGAGCTGGAAATGTGTTGCTGGAAAGGCGCAGCAGGTCAGGCAGCATCCAGGGAACAGGAGAATCGACGTTTCGGGCATAAGCCCTTCTTCAGGTATTCAGAATGTCAATTAGTTCACTCACTGATAAAGTAGCACCTTTTCATTCAGATATATCATTGCATTCTATTACTAGGAGAAAGTGAGGGCTGCAGATGCTGGAGCTCAGTTGAGAGTGTGGTGCTGGAAAAGCACAGAAGGACAGGCGACATCTGAGGAGAAGGAGAATCGATGTTTCCGGCATAAGCCTTTCCTGATGAAGGGCTTATGCCCAAAACATTGATTCTCCTGCTGCTCTCATGCTGCCTAATCTGCTGTGCTTTACCAACACCATGCTGTTGATTGCATTCTGTTACTGCCATAAATTACAGCATGTTACAAATATGTGAATTGCTACAGCAAACACGCTACTAAAAAATCTTTTATTCTTTTCAGATGGAAATTATGGAGACGTGTAAAGTGAAGGCTGAAATACAGGCCCTGGAATCTATTTCTTCTGACTACCTGACAAGAGTATACTTACCAAACAAACTCAAGTTTGGTGGATGGATATAACAAAACTGTCTGTGTTATTTGAAGTGATGTATTCATACATTTGACTGTATTCAAGTGAATTACATGTCTGATTTGAGTTGACATGCCAGCTGTTCAGCTTTTATGTTGTTTGATGTAACACCAATTGATTGTTAGTTGATGTGGTGCTGAGGTGTTGTCATCTCTGACTGAGTTGGTTTGTCAGATGTTTAGCACTTTTGCTCAGATTGCTGGTTAGTTATTCAGCCTTTTGTTTTGTTGTCTTGGTGAAGTTGAAATTTTGGTCAGATGTATCTATTCACTTGGTGAGTAAGCTGAAATATACCTGTTCAGTTGATGTGTCTGCTGTAAACTAGTTGGCGCACCAGTTATTGAGTGGTGTGGTTGGCTTTTTTATTTGCTGTTAGTGTTAAGGTCAACTCCACTGAAAGTAGTAACATATTCCATGGAATACATTAATTTGTAGTTTTAAGATCCACGAATACCTAGAGCAGTTGTACTTCATTATCGAACATTTTCACTTTCAAGTTTGTGACTGATTTCCAAAATAAATAGGATAATTGTTATACGTAAACGATAGTATTCAGTCACTACTTAAGGACTCAGATTATGTTATGAACAGTAATGACAAAGCCACAGTGGTTTCTAATGATAAGAAAATGAAAAGATTAGGTG
The DNA here is from genome assembly GCF_037043375.1 of Chiloscyllium plagiosum. Classification (NCBI taxonomy): domain Eukaryota; kingdom Metazoa; phylum Chordata; class Chondrichthyes; order Orectolobiformes; family Hemiscylliidae; genus Chiloscyllium; species Chiloscyllium plagiosum. The sequence continues at coordinate 70,855,229 of NW_028270153.1, read as the reverse complement.
GAAGGCATGTGCCCAATAGCTGTGACCTCACCGTGACAAGGGAACAATCCTTTCCCTTGCAGGAGAGGATCAGAACCACTCCTGTAGGGACGCAGAGTCATCGCTGTCCTGGCAACTGACTAAATCTCACTTATTCTTGCACTGAAACACTGACATTAACCTGTGAGTGTCATGCATTGGACACTTGTAACCTGTGGCCATGATGGATCACCCTCCAAGGACCAATGACATGCAACCAGGTACAGGCCCCTTCAACCGCATCTTTGGAACTGGATGCCTCAGTGATGTGCAGCAGGAGGGAGAAGAGAAGTATACTGAAGGCATGAGGGCCACAGCTCACAGTATGTACATAGTTAGTTATGATTGTAAATGTTTGTTATACATTCATATGGCTGTCCCTGTCTGTGTTGGACTTATGTGCTCCATTGTGCTCCACAGCATCACTGCCATGGCAGTAATGAGATGCAATATTTGGGGTCTGTGAAGAACAACAGTAGCAAAGCGTCTATATGTGCTTGGCTCACCTGATGCTTCAGGCCTCCCTTTCAACATTGCCTATTATCTGGCTAAGAAATGCATATATCAGGCAATACCCTGGCAGTGATGTTAAATGGGAGGTGCAGCACTGAGAGAGGGGCAATGCTGCAGGTTTACCAGGGAGTAGGCACCCTGCACGTTTGACCCGCCAATGTAGGGTCCTAGAGATGTACAGCACAGAAACAGATCCTTCGGTCCAACTAGTCAGTGTCAATGAGATATCCTAAGTTAATCCAGTCCCATTTTCCAGCACATGACCCATGTCTCTTGCAACCCTCCCTTTCCACATACCCATCCAAGTGCCTTTTAAATTTTGTAATTGTACCAGCCTCCACCACTTCCACTGGCAGCTCATTCCATATACATGCCACCCTCTGTGTGGAAAATGTTGCCCCTTAGGTCCCTTTAATATCTTCTCCTCTCACCCCAAACCTATGCCCTCTAGTTCTGGACTCCTCCACTCAGGAAAAAGACTTTGTCTGTTTACCCTATCCATGCCCCTCATGGTTTTATAAACCTCTGTAAGGTCACCCCTCAGCCCCAGTCTGTTCAAGCCTCTCCCAATAGCTCAAATCCTCCAACTCTGGCAACATCCTTGCAAATCTTTTCTGAACCCTTTCAAGTTTCACAACACCCTTCTTATAGGGGGAGACCGGAATTGCACACAATAATACAAAAATAGTCGAACAATGTCCTGTACAGCTGCAACATGATCTCCCAACTCCTGTACTCAATACTCTGACCAATGAAGGAAAGCATACTAAATGTCTTCTTCACTATCCTATCTACCTGGACTCCCTTTTCAAGGAGCTATGAACCTGCACTCCAAGGTCTCTTTGTTCAGCAGCACACCTTACTAAGTATATAAGCCCTGCCCTGCTTTGCCTTTACAAAATGCAGCACCTCACATTTATCTAAATTAAGCTCCATTTGCCACTCCTCGGCCCATTGGCCCAACTGATCAAGATCTTGTACGGTGAGGTAAACTTCTTCGCTGTTCACTACACCTCCAATTTTGGTGTAATCTGCAAACTTACTTACTATAGCACCTATGTTCACATCTAAATCATTCATATAAATGACGAAAAGAAGTGGACCCAGCACCAATCCTTGTGGCACTCCACTGGTCACAGGCCTCCAGTCTAAAAGGCAACCCTCCACAACTACTCTCTGTCTTCCACCTTCAAGCCAGTTCTGTATCCAAATGGCTACTTCTCCCTATAATCTGAGATCTAACCTTGCTAACCAGTCTACCATGAGGAACCTTGTCGAACACCTTGCTGAAGTCCATATAGATCACATCCACCGCTCTAACCTCTTCCTTCCTCTTTGTTACATCTTCAGAAAACTCAATCAAGTTAGTGAGACATAATTTCCCATGCACAAAGTCTTGGTGACTATCCTTAATCAGTCCTTTCCTATCCAAATGCATGTAAATCCTATCCCTCAGGATTCCCTTCAACAACTTGGCCACCACCAGTGTCAGGCTGAATGGTTTCTGGTTCCCTGGCTTGTCCTTCCCACCTTTCTTAGGACGTGGCACCACATTAGCCAACCTCCAGTCTTCCGGCACTTCACTTGTAACTATTGATGATCCAAATATCTCAGCAAGGGGCTCAGGAATCACTTCCCTCACTTCCCATAGAGATCTAGGGTACACCTGATCAGGTCTTGGGCATTTTATCCACCGTTCTGCGTTGTAAGACATCCAGCACCACCAGCTCTGTAACATGGACATTTTTCAAGATGTCACCATCTATTTACCCACATTCCGACTGTCATCCTGGCTGAAGTGTTCACCTGTATTACTCAGTGACTGGTTGCAGATGCAGCCCCCTCCTTCACATGTCAACACGTTTCCAAGACTTCCCTGGCTGTTCTCAGAAACATTGTGCACTTTCCATGTCCTTTATGACTGCTACAACAGTGAGCTTTCCTCTGCACTGACTTCCAGCCTCACTCTTAACACGCCACTCAGGCATCGAGTATAACCCTCCTTTCTATGTGCCTTCCATGAACTCCACAGTCTTCACACTTCCCCAGTTCATCTCCCAAGTCATGTGCATGCACTATATCCGTATACTTGCTCCCCTTCCCTCTTCAGTTCTGTGAATGAAGGAGTGGAACAACTGTGGCCCATCCCCTTGAGTGATCTGACCTGCCTAAGGCAGCCCACACCCCTGTCTGATGTACACACTGGCTTGCTGTGGATCTTCTAAATTGACCACAGCTGGAGAAATCAGGCCCAAGAGAAAATTGACCAAACTAAATTAAACTTCAGCCAGCACCTCTCAGCTAAGGAGAAGAACGGAAACAAGATCCAAGAGGCCACAAATATTCAGGGGGATCCAGTTAGAATCAGCCTGAGGGTTGTGTAATGGAGGAGTTCTAATCAGACATCCAGGCATCTTGACTTCCAGCCAATGCCTGAGGATATGTACCGCACACCTCCCAAATATGGCAACAGTGTGGGTTGTTGACATGTCGCAGTGCATGCTTTGCCCACCCCATTGTCCAAAGGCCAGATAATGTTCAGGAGGTCTGGGGCAAAGGGGAATAAAAACACACCTGGATGTCAACCCCTCAACGAAGACACAACCTGGACCAGCAGTGGAGCTCTGACCATCTGGAGAGAGACACAGAGAGACTACATCCTGACCCCTACAAGACCCACCTTAGTGGAAGAGGGCCAGCCCTACATCAGGAAAGGAGATTCCCACAGGCCAGCTCCAACATGTAGATCACTGCAGGTAATAGCTTTTCTCAGATGGATTGAGCTAGATAAAGAATAAACACTTGCAATTTGGGAAATGCTCACGATGTTTTTAATAAGGAATATTTTGTTAATAAAATCAAGATGAACCACAAACCGAATTCTGTTTGTTTGCCTCACCAAGAGTGCTTGGGTAAAGTGTTTTTAATACATAGAATAGGGCCCCTTAAAAATCAACAAGGCTGTCTATGCGTGGAACAGCAAGAGATGGGTGAGATACTAAATGAGTATTTTGCTTCAATGTTTACTGTGGAGAAGGATATGTAAGCTAAAGAACTTGGAGAAATACCTAGTGATATCTTGAAAAATGTCTATATTTCACAGGAGATGGTGTTGGATGTATTAAAACACATAAAGGAATAAATCCCAAGGACCTGAACCTAGAACTTTGTGGGAAGCTAGGGAAATGGTTGCTGGGCCCAATATTTGTATCAGTAACAGCCACAGGTGAGGTGCCAGAAGAATTTAAGGTGATTAATGTGGTGCCATTATTTAAGAAAAGTGATAAGGAAAAGTCAAGGAACTACAAACCGGTAAGCCTGTTCAGTGGTGGTAAGTTGTTGGAGGGGATTCTGAGGGACAGGATTTACATGTATTTGGAAAAGCAAAGACTGATTAGTGTAATGAAGATGTAGGGGTACTGTGCCTTTAAGAGAGTTGAAAAGCTAGCAGGAGTTGTAAATAGTTGTTAGTTAATTATTCTCTGTTAGACAAAAAGAAGTTAGTAATTTTTACTTTAAATAATGACTTTTGGGATAGTTCCTTGATTCTTGAATTTTAACAGATTACAGCATGGGGTTGTCTTTTCTGTGTTGCTGGTTTAAATTAGCAGAGGGATTTACTCCATGGTCGGTGGAGTAGTGGACAGCGTGGAAGAATATTAGAGGTTGCAGGGGGACTTGGATAAATTGCAGAATTGGGCTGAGAGGTGGCAAATGGAGTTCAATGCAGCTAAATGTGAGGTAATTCACTTGGGAAGAATAACAGGAAGGCAGAGTACTGGGTCGATGGAAAGATTCTTGGTAGTGTGGATGTGCAGATGGATCTTGGAGTCCATTTTCATAGATCCCTGAAAGTTGCCACCCAGGTGGATCGTGCTGTTAAGAAGGCATACGGTATGTTAGGTTTCATTCGTAGTGGGATTGAGTTCCGGAGTTCCGCAATATCATGCTGCAACTATACAAAACGCTGGTGTGGCCACACTTGGAATATTGTGTACAGTTCTGGTCCCCATATTTCGGGAAGGATGTGGATGCATTGGAAAAGATGCAGAGGAGATTTACCAGGATGTTGCCTGGTCTGGAGGGAAGGTCTTATGAGGAAAGGCTGAGAGACTTGAACCTGTTCTCATTGGCAAGAAGAAGGCAAAGAGGGGATTTGATAGAGACATACAAGATGATCAGAGGATTAGATAGTGTAGACAGCAAAAGTCTTTTTCCTAGGAAGATGATGTTAGCATGTACGAGGGGACATAACTACAAATTGAGGGGTGATAGATTTAAGACAGATGTCAGAGGCAGGTTCTTTATGCAGAGAGTGGTAAGGGTGTGGAATGCCCTACCTGTTAATGTAGTCAACTCAGCTACATTAGGGAGATTTAAACAATCCTTAGATTTTGGGATAGTGTAGGGGGACGAGCTGAGAATAGTTCACAGGTCGATGCAACATTGAGGGCCGAAGGGCCTTTTCTGCGCTGTATTGTTCAATATTCTATGTTCTACATCATAACAATTAGGGATAGCCAACGTGGCTTTGTGATTGGGAAATCATGTCTCACCATCTTGATTTGGCTTTTTGAAATGACAAAGAAAACAGATGAAGACAGAGTGCTGAATGTTGGATTTCAGCAAGGTTCCACATAGTAGACTGGTTAGCAAGGTTAGATCACATGGTATCCAAGGAGAGCTAGTCATTTGGATACAAAATTGGCTTGAAGATAGGAGACAGAAGGTGGTGGGAGGGGTGTTGTTTTTCAGACTGGAGGCCTGTGACCAGTGGTTTACCGTAAAGATCAGTGCTGGGTCCATTGTGTTTTGCTATTTCTCTAAATGATTTGAATATGCTTAGTAAGTTTGCAGGTGATATCAAAATTGGTGGTATAGTAGACAGTGATGAAGGTTATCTCACAGTACAATAGGACTTTGGTCAGATCGGCCAAGGAGTAGAAAATGGAGTTGAACTTAGATAATGTGAGATTTTGCATTTTGTTAAGATAAATCAGGACAGGACTTATAAACTTAATGGTAGGGTGCTGGGGAGTGTTGCCGAACAAAGGGACCTTCGGTTGCAGGTTCATAGTTCCGTGAAAGTGGACAGCATAGTGAACATTTGGTACATTTGCCTTAATTGGTCAGTGCATTGAGTGTAGGAGTTGGGATGTCATGTTGTGGGTGTACAGGATATTGGGTAGGTAACTTTTGGAATACTGTGTTCATTTCTGATCTCCCTGATATAGGAAGGATGTTGTTAAACCTAAAAGGGTGCAGAAAAGTTTACAAGGATGTTGCCAGAGTTGGAGGATTTGAGCTATAGGGAGAGGTTGAATCGTCTGGGGCTGTTTTCCAATGGACTGTTGGAGGCTGAGAGGTGACATTATGGAGACTTATAAAATCATGAGGGGCATGGATATCCTGGGGAAAAGACCTTGGCTATTCATCTATCCATGCCCCTCATGATTTTAGAAGTCTCTATAAGGTCACCCCTCAGCCTCCAACAGTCTAAAACTAGAGGGCATAGGTTTAAGGTGAGAGGTGAAAGATTTAAAAGAAACCCAGGGAGGAACATTTTCAGGCATGGATGAGTTGGACCGAAGGGTGGACAAAGTTAAAAATCACACAATACCAGGTTATAGTCCAACAAGTTTATTTGGAAGCACTAACGTTCGGAGTGCTGCTCCTTTACAGGAGGTTGTGGAGCATAGGATCATAAGACACAGAATTTATAGGAAAAGATTACAGTGTCATGGATTGGGTCACAGACTCTGACCTCACACCTTTGTCTAAGGTGAGATGTCAATTTTTTGTTATAAAACCTTAAATTATCTCAAGAAGGTGACTTAAAAGAAGTTCTGGGATTACATATTAATGAGGTCTGCAGATGCTGGAGATCAAAGTTGAAACTTTATTGCTGGAACAGCACAGCAGGTCAGGCAGCATCCAGGGAACAGGAGATTCGACGTTTCGGGCACAGGCCCTTCTTCGGCCTGTGCCCGAAACGTCGAATCTCCTGTTCCCTGGATGCTGCCTGACCTGCTGTGCTGTTCCAGCAATAAAGTTTCAACTTTGATCTCCAGCATCTGCAGACCTCACTTTCTCCTCGAAGATTTCAACCTACTGCGAATCCTCTTACAAGGATGCCTTCCTTGAAGAAGCTCTCTGCCTCTCTCTACAAAGATTTCAGTGAGTCCCTCTCTCACTGCACACCCCAGGTCATCTCCTCTGCACAGAAGCTCTTCAGCCACATTCTGAAGCAGACTCGTTACCACAGCCATATCTCCTTTCTCAGCACCTGCCTACGGAACCGACTGATCCCCCATGGACTCCAGATCACCTTCCGACCATTCCTGAAGAAGGGCCTGTGCCCGAAACGTCGAATCTCCTGTTCCCTGGATGCTGCCTGACCTGCTGTGCTGTTCCAGCAATAAAGTTTCAACTTACATATTAATGAACCAAAGCCTGCATTCTAAAAGACGAAAGATTTAACAATCAAGGTTTGATCAATATATCACTGTGTAACACTGTAATCGTTTGCTATAAATTCTGTGTCTTATGATCCAGTACTCCACAAACACTCAATGAAGGAGCAGCGCTCCAAAAGCTAGTGTTTCCAAATAAACCTGTTGGATGATAACCTGGTATTGTCTGATTTTTAACTTTGTCCACCCCAGTCCAACACCAGCTCCTCCACATCATGGACCGAAGGGTCTGTTTCCATGTTGCATAACTCTATGCTCTATGACTCTACTTTCCAAGGTAGTGCATTCCAAATTCCCACCAAATGCTGAGTGAAAAAGGTTTTCCCCCTGATCTCCTGTGAATCTCCTGCTCCTTACCATAAAACTATGGCCTCTTGTGATTGACCCCTCAACCGAGGGGAACAGCAGCTTTCAATTCACCCTGTCTACTCATAATCTTATATACATCAATCATGTCCACCCTCAATCTTGGTATAAAAAACAACAATCCAAGCCTATCCAGTCTCTTGTTATAGTTCAATTTCTCCATTCCAGCTAACATCCTGGTGAACCTCCCCTGCACCCCCTCTAGCTCTATCACATCCTTCCTGTGGTGAGGTGACAAGAACTGCTTACAGTACTCCAGTTGTGGCTGAGGAGAAAGTGAGGACTGCAGATGTTGGAGATCAGAGTCAAAACGTGTGGTGCTCGAAAAGCACAGCAGATCAGGCAGCATCCGAGGAGCAGGAGAGTCAATGTTTCGAGCATACATTCTTCATCAGGAATGTGGGGGGCCCAAGGGGGCTGAGAGATAAATGGGAAGGAGGTGGGGCTAGGGAAAGGTAGCTGGGAATGCGGTAGGTAGAAGGTTGGGGTGAAGGTGATAGGTCGGAGAGGAGGGTGGAGCGGATAGGTGGGAAGGAAGATGGACAGGTAGGACAGTTCAAGAGGGCACTGCCGAGTTGGAGGTTTGGATCTGGGATAAGATTGGGGAAGGGGAGATGAGGAAACTGGTGAAATCGACATTGATCCCGTCTTGTTGGAAGGTCCCGAAGTGGAAGATGAAGCGTTCTTCATCCATTCGTCGGGTAGCTAGAATTTGGCGATGGAGGAGGCCCAGGACCTGCATGTCCTTGATGTAGTGGGAGGGGGAGTTGAAGTGTTCAGCCACGAGGCGGTGGGGTTGGTTTGTGCATGTGTCCCAGAGATGTTGTCTGAAATAGATTAGATTAGATTACTTACAGTGTGGAAACAGGCTCTTCGGCCCAACAAGTCCACACCGACCCTCCGAAGAGCAACCCACCCAGACCCATTCCCCTACATTTACCACTTCACCTAACACTACGGGCAATTTAGCATGGCCAATTCACCTAGCCTGCACATTTTTGGACTGTGGGAGGAAACTGGAGCATCTGGAGGAAACCCACACAGACACGGGGAGAATGTGCAAACTCCACACAGTCTTCAAGGACCGCAATTTCCCCCCAGACGTGGTCGACGATGCCCTCCACTGCATCTCTTCCACTTCCCGCTCCTCCGCCCTTGAGCCCCGCCCCTCCAACCGCCACCAGGACAGAACCCCACTGGTCCTCACCTACCACCCCACCAACCTCCATGTACAGCGGATCATCTGCCGTCATTTCCGCCACCTCCAAACGGACCCCACCACCAGGGATATATTTCCCTCCCCTCCCCTATCAGCATTCCGAAAAGACCACTCCCTCCGTGACTCCCTCGTCAGGTCCACACCCCCCACCAACCCAACCTCCACTCCCGGCACCTTCCCCTGCAACCGCAAGAAATGCAAAACTTGCGCCCACACCTCTCCCCTTACTTCCCTCCAAGGCCCCAAGGGACACTTCCATATCTGCCACAAATTCACCTGCACCTCCACACACATCATCTATTGCATCCGCCGCACCCGATGTGGCCTCCTCTACATTGGGGAGACAGGCCGCCTACTTGCGGAACGGTTCAGAGAACACCTCTGGGACACCCGGACCAACCAACCCAACCACCCTGCGGCTCAACACTTCAACTCCCCCTCCCACTCCACCAAGGACATGCAGGTCCTTGGACTCCTTCATCGCCAGACCATAGCAACACGACGGTTGGAGGAAGAGCGCCTCATTTACATAGAACATAGAACATAGAAGAATACAGCGCAGTACAGGCCCTTTGGCCCTCGATGTTGCGCCGATCCAAGCCCACCTAACCTATACTAACCCACTATCCTCCATATACCTATCCAATGCCCGCTTAAATGCCCATAAAGAGGGAGAGTCCACCACTGCTACTGGCAGGGCATTCCATGAACTTACGACTCGCTGAGTGAAGAACCTACCCCTAACTTCAGTCCTATATCTACCCCCCCCCTTAATTTAAAGCTATGCCCCCTTGTAATACCCGACTCCATACACGGGAAAAGGTTCACACTGTCAACCCTATCTAACCCCGTAATCATCTTGTACACCTCAATCAAGTCACCTCTAAACCTTCTTTTCTCTAATGAAAACAGCCCCAAGTGTCTCAGTCTTTCCTCATACGATCTTCCTTCCATACCAGGCAACATCCTGGTAAACCTCCTCTGCACCCGTTCCAGTGCCTCCACATCCTTCCTATAGTATGGCGACCAAAACTGCACACAATATTCCAGATGCGGCCGCACCAGAGTCTTATACAACTGCATCATGACCTCAGGACTCCGGAACTCAATTCCTCTACCAATAAAAGCCAGTACGCCATATGCCTTCCTCACCGCACTATTTACCTGGGTGGCAACTTTCAGAGATCTGTGTACATGGACACCAAGATCCCTCTGCTCATCCACACTACCAAGTATCCGACCATTAGCCCAGTACCCCATCTTTTTGTTATTCTTCCCAAAGTGAATCACCTCACACTTAGCTACATTGAATTCCATTTGCTACCTTTCTGCCCAGCTCTGCAGCTTCTCTATCCTGCTGTAACCTGCCACATCCTTCCTCACTGTCAACAACTCCTCCGACTTTCGTATCATCCGCAAACTTGCTCACCCAACCTTCTAACCCCTCTTCCAGGTCATTTATAAAAATGACAAACAGCAATGGTCCCAAAACAGATCCTTGCGGAACACCGCTTTTGCGCCTAGGAACCCTCCAACCACAAGGGATGAACTCAGATTTCTCCAGTTTCCTCATTTCCCCTCCCCCCACCTTGTCTCAGTCAAATCCCTCGAACTCAGCACCGCCTTCCTAACCTGCAATCTTCTTCCTGACCTCTCCGTCCCCACCCCACTCCGGCCTATCACCCTCAAGCCCCTCCCCCAAGTCCCTCCTCCCTACCTTTTATCTTAGCCTGCTGGACACACTTTCCTCATTCCTGAAGAAGGGCTTATGCCCGAAACGTCGATTCTCCTGTTCCTTGGATGCTGCCTGACCTGCTGCGCTTTTCCAGCAACACATTTTCAGCTGCAACAAGACATAGACAGGATGCAGAGCTGGGCCGAGAAGCAGCAGATGGAGTTCAACCTGGATAAACGTGAAGTGATACATTTTGAAAGTCGAAGTTGAATGTTGAATACAGGGTTAGATTAGATTAGATTAGATTACTTACAGTGTGGAAACAGGCCCTTCGGCCCAACAAGTCCACACCGCCCCGCCGAAGCGCAACCCACCCATACCCCTTCATTTACCCCTTACCTAACACTATGGGCAATTTAGCATGGCCAATTCACCTGACCTGCACATCTTTGGACTGTGGGAGGAAACCGGAGCACCTGGAGGAAACCCACGCAGACATGGGGAGAATTTGCAAACTCCACACAGTCAGTCGCCTGAGGCGGGAATTGAACCCGGGTCTCTGGCGCTGTGAGGCAGCAGTGCTGACCACTGTGCCACCGTGTCGCCCAAAGACAGGATTCTTGGCAGTGTGGGGAACATTTATATAGATTCCTCAAAGTTGCCACCCAAGTTGATAGGGCTGTTAAGAAGGTGTACAGTATTTTGGCTTACATTAACAGGGGAATGGAGTTGAAGAGCCGTGAGGTTTTGCTGCTGCTCTATAAAACCCTGGTCTGACCACACTTGGAATATTGTGTCCAGTTTTGGTCGCCTCATTATAGGAAGGATGTAGGTGCTTTCAAGAGGGTGCAGAGGATATTTACCAGGACTTTGCCTTGATTGGAGGACTTGTCTTATGCAGAGAGGTTGAGTGAACTGGGGCTTTTCACATTGGAGAGAAGAAGGAAGAGAGGTGACTTGGTAGGGGTGTACAAGGTAATGGGAGGCATAGAGAGAGTGGATAGTCAGAGACTTTTCCCCAGGGCAGATATGGCTGTCATGAGGGGGTCATAATTATAAGGTGATTGGAGGAAGGTTTAGGGGAGATGTCAGAGGTAGGTTCTTTACACAGAGAATGGTGGTTGTGTGGAATGCACTGCCAGCAATGGTAGCAGAGTCAGAGACATTAGGGACATTTAACTACTGCTGGACAAGCAAATGGATTGCTGTAAATTGAGGGGTGTGTAGATTAAGCTGCCCTTAAATTAAGATAAATGCTTGGCACAACATCGTGGGCCAAAGGGCCTGTACTGTGCTGTACTGTTCTGTATTCAAAATCACCTCCCCTTATTGCAGTAGTTGACTCCTTAATTAATAGTGCTCCACTACCACCCTTTTTACACTCTCTGTCTTGCGTAAAGATCCTGTACCCCAGAATATTGATATTCTGTGTCCCCTCATTGATATTCTGTGTCCCCTCCTGCTGCCAGACTAGTTTAAACTCCTCTTAACAGCACTAGCAAGCCTAGGCTGCAAGGATGTTGGTCCCAAAACAAGATATTGGACATCCAGCCCTATCAAGTATTTGGATATGCACAGAAAGGTATCTCCTGATGAAAGTTAAAAAGAATAAAACAAGCTTTGAGGCATAAGATGGGAATTCAAGATATATGGGTGGATTCACTGAATCAGAAAAAACAATTTTGAAAATTTCTGTTGCATTGTTCAAAACAAATGCCCATGAGTATAAACCAATTAATATTAACGTTTGGTACTTGGTAACGGACCGGGACAAGTGATGGGCTTGTTAGTGGGTGAACATTTTGGTGATGGTGACCACAATTCTGTGACTTTCACCTTGGTTATGGAGAGAGATAGGTGCGTGCAACAGGGTAGGTTTTACAATTGGGGGAAGGGTAAATACGATGCTGTAAGATGGGATCTGAGGAGCATAAGTTGGGAGCATAGGCTGTCAGTGAAGGATATCGTGGAAATGTGGAACTTTTTCAAGGAACAGATACGACGTGTCCTTGATATGTATGTACCTGTCAGGCAGGAAAGAGATGGTCGTGTGAGGGAACCTTGGTTGACGAGGGAGGTTGAATGTCTAGTAAAGAGGAAGAAGGAGGCTTACATAAGGTTGAGGAAACAAGGTTCAGACAGAGTGTTGGAGGGATACAGGATAGCCAGAAGGGACCTGAAGAAAGGGATTAGGAGAGCTAAGAGAGGGCATGAAAAATCTTTGGTGGGTAGGATTAAGGATAACCCCAAGGCATTTTATGCGTATGTGAGAAACATGAGAATGACGACAACGAGGGTAGGTCCGATCAAGGACAGTAGTGGGAGACTGTGTATTGAGTCAGAAGAGATAGGAGAGGTCTTGAATGAGTACTTTTCTTCAGTATTTACAAATGAGAGGGACCATATTGTTGAAGAGGAGAGTGTGAAATGGACTGGTAAGCTAGAAGAGATACTTGTTAGGAAGATGTGTTGGGCATTTTGAAAAACTTGAGGATAGAGAAGTCCCCCGGGCCTGACAGGATATATCCTAGGATTATGTGGGAAGCAAGAGAGGAAATTGCAGTACCATTGGCAATGATCTTTTCATCTTCACTGTCAACGGGGATGGTACCAGGGGACTGGAGAGTGGCGAATGTTGTGCCCCTGTTCAAAAAAGGGAATAGGGATAACCCCGGGAATTACAGGCCAGTTAGTCTTACTTCGGTGGTAGGCAAAGTAATGGAAAGGGTACTGAGGGATACGATTTATGAGTATCTGGAAAGACACTGCTTGATTAGGGACAGCCAGCACGGATTTGTGAAGGGTAGGTCTTATCTTACAAGTCTTATTGAATTCTTTGAGGAGGTGACCAAGCATGTGGATGAGGGTAGAGCAGTGGATTAGATTAGATTACTTACAGTGTGGAAACAGGCCCTTCGGCCCAACAAGTCCACACCGCCCCGCCGAAGCGCAACCCACCCATACCCCTACATTTACCCCTTACCTAACACTATGGGCAATTTAGCATGGTCAATTCACCTGGCCTGCACATCTTTGGACTGTGGGAGAAAACCGGAGCACCCGGAGGAAACCCACGCAGACACGGGGAGAATGTGCAAACTCCACACAGTCAGTCGCCTGAGGCGGGAATTGAACCCGGATCTCTGGTGCTGTGAGGCAGCAGTGCTAACCACTGTGCCACTGTGCCGCCCATGTAGTGTACATGGATTTTAGTAAGACATTTAATAAGGTTCCCCATGGTAGGCTCATGCAGAAAGTCAGGAGGCATGGGATAGAGGGAAATTTGGCCAGTTGGATAGAAAACTGGCTAACCGGTCGAAGTCAGAGAGTGGTGGTAGATGGTAAATATTCAGCCTGGAGCCCAGTTACAAGTGGAGTTCCGCAGGGATCAGTTCTGGGTCCTCTGCTGTTTGTAATTTTTATTAATGACTTGGAAGAGGGAGTCAAAGGGTGGGTCAATAAATTTGCAGATGATACGAAGATTGGTGGAGTTGTGGATAGTGAGGAGGGCTGTTGTCGGCTGCAAAGGGACTTAGATATGATGCAGAGCTGGGCTGAGGAGTGGCAGATGGAGTTCAACCCTGTCAAGTGTGAGGTTGTCCATTTTGGAAGGAAAAATAAGAATGCGGAATACAGGGTTAACGGTAGGGTTCTTTGTAAGGTGGAGGAGCAGAGGGATCTTGGAGTCTATGTTCATAGATCTTTGAAAGTTGCCACTCAGGTGGGTAGAGCTTGTAAGAAGGCCTATGGTGTATTAGCGTTCATTAGCAGAGGGATTGAACTCAAGAGTCGTGAAGTGATGTTGCAGCTGTACAGGACCTTGGTAAGGCCACATTTGGAGTACTGTGTGCAGTTCTGGTCGCCTCACTTTAGGAAAGATGTGGAAGCTTTGGAGAGGGTGCAGAGAAGATTTACCAGGATGTTGCCTGGAATGGAGAATAGGTCGTACAAGGATAGGTTGAGAGTGCTAGGCCTTTTCTCATTGGAACGGCGAAGGATGAGGGGTGACTTGATAGAGGTTTATAAGATGATCAGAGGAATAGATAGAGTAGACAGTCAGAGACATTTTCCCCGGGGACAACAGAGTGTTACAAGGGATATAAATTTAAGGTGAAGGGTGGAAGGTATGGGGGGGATGTCAGGGGTAGGTTCTTTACCCAGAGAGTGGTGGGGCATGGAAGTGGCAGAGTCAGAATCATTGGTGATCTTTAAGCGGCAATTGGATAGGTACATGGATGGGTGCTTAAGCTAGGACAAATGTTCGGCACAACATCGTGGGCTGAAGGGCCTGTTCTGTGCTGTATTGTTCTATGTTCTATGTTCTATGTTCTATGTAACGTTGCATTTCTGCAGGGAGACCAGCTCAAGAGGGATGTGTTCCTTCATCCTGCAATAGAAGCACGAAACACAGTGGTGACAGTCTGGAAGTTAAAGAAATGTGTGCATGGTCCAAATGATACCTCAAGATTTTTGTACTCCTCAGTAAGGTCTATTTCATTAAAACCGGGTGGTCTTCAGTTAAAAGCAAACCATACCATGTTTTAAGGGCCAGGTTTGCAGATTTAAAAGAGATGCTGGAGAGTGGAGACATTAGTACTCAGCTATTTGATAGCTTTACAAAGTAAGGAATGAGTTCAGCAAAACCTTTGGAATTGCTAGAATAAGGAAGCTTGGAAGTTTACTGTTGTAAAGAATGTAATCTGGGAATATAATCTTGACATTTTATATGTTTTTACACGTTATTATCGATTGATTTATCTAAAACTAAAAAGGGAAATCTGTTATTGCCTCATGTGGTCTGAAGGAATGCCCTTACGGAAGGGGATTTTTAAATTCAGAGTTATATGGGTTTGAATTACTTGTACAAATACAGTAATCGTGGGTGAGAGTTTATGGAGTGTGACTACATGAAATAAAACTCTCATTTAAAAGCATGGCTTTACATTCTATTTAAATACAGTTATCTGATGGAATATAACAGATGCCACTGTATTTTTCTCGATTGTATCTTCAGCCTAGATATTAGTTATGACATTTTTTAAACCAATTTCTCCACCTATCTGTTACTGGAATTATTTTTAAGTACACAGGGAGCACAAGGGTGATATTGAACATGGCAAATTAAAATGTTCTTTTATTTATCTGTAGACAGCAACATATTTTAACTGAAACAATTCATTTCTGCAGTGACTTTCTGCTTTGAACTCTTGACTTGCTATTATTTTATACACTAATCCGATCCTCAGGACATCCCAAAGTAAATTGCAGCCAATGAAATAGAATTCTAACATGTAACTGTCATTGTCATGTAGGAAATGAGGCAGTCAAATTATGCAGTTACCTTTTCATGTAATAAAGACCAGAAATCTGGTTTTATTTTAAGTGATGTTAATTGTAAGATGAATACTGCCAGGATGTTAAATTTTCTTTCTCAGACTAGATTAACATTGGCTAATTTGTTTGGCTTTCAGTGCTCTGATTGGGTATTTGTCTCTAAGGCTCGGATTGGCTAATTCTGATTCGACTGAACGTTCCAATTTTCAGGAACACACTCAGTTTGAATGCACTTTAGTGTGTATCGCAGAATTAAGTTTCCTGATTGGAAGGATTAATTTCACTAAAAGAAAATCACCTAGTTTCCTGTATGAAAATTGTTCCCTCATTCTCTAATTCTTGCCCCCCCACCAGTTTCCCATTCTGCATCTCTCTTCCCATTTTCCTATTCTCATTCCCGCCTTCTCTAACTGTTCTTCTTTCTCCCCTCCTTAACTCCCATAAATTATCCAAGCCATGGTATCAGGTTTATGGAGTATTACTGGAGCTGCATTCATCCACGTAAGTGAGGAGTATTCCATCACATTCTTTGACTTGAGCCTTCAAATGGTGGACATGGATGCATGTTCTTTGAAACGTTTGGACATAATGGAAGAAGGATGCTCAGGAGTCAGGAAGTGGCTTATTTGCTGTAGGATTCCAAGCCCCTGATCAGCGTGTGGAGCCACAATATTTGCATCACTAATCCCGTTCAGTTTCTAGTCAATGATAACACCAGGATGTTACTAACGGCAAATTCAGTGATAGTAACACCATTAAAACTTGAGAGATAGAGGTTCGATTTTCGCTTTTTGGAAGTGGTCATTGCCTGGTATTTGTATTCCGCAAATAGTACTTTCCTGTCCAGTTCCTCCTTCATTTCAACGTGGGCTGATTCAGTATCTGAGGAGTCGTGAACGACGCTGAACATTGTTTAATCATCAGCGAACATCCTCACTTATGGTGTTATGATGGAGGGAAGGTCACTAATGAAGTAGCTGGAGATGTTTGGGCCTAGGACACTATCCTGAGGAACTTCTACTGAGATGTGCTGGAGCTGAGGTGACTGATCTCCAACAGATTCCTGCGTGCCAAGGACTCCAATCAGTGGACAGCATTCCCCTACCCCAATTTTAATTGATTACAATTTTGCTAGGGCTTGCTGACACCACGCTTAGCTGAATGTGGCCTTGATGTCAACGGCTATCACTCTCACCTCACTCTGGAATGCAGCTTTTTTGTTCATGCTTGAACTAAGACTGTTATGAGGTTAGAAGCGGAGTGGCCTTGGTGGAACTGAAATTGGGTGTCACTGATCTGGCTATTGCTGAGAAGATGCTACTTAATAGCACTGAAGTGAATTGAATTGAATGATTTATTGTCACTTGTGTTTCACAAATAAATGCAGTCAAAAGTAATATGTTGCCACACTCCGGTGCCATTTTGACTTACAGAAGATAAGACTGAAAGTGAGATATAAAACTTAAAAAAAATTAAACAGTGTTAACGTTCCTCCCTATTTGTGCTCCGCCTGACATTGGGGTGGGGTGGGGTGTGGGGGAGGGATGATGTGTGTTTCTACAACAGGCTCCTGGTCCACCAACACCCCTGCATCACAGTCCATTACAGTATACCAATTCAGCTTCAGCTGCAGCGATGCAGTAAGCCCGATGACATTGTTGATGGTATCTTCCAACATTTTACTGATGATCAAGAAAAGACAGATGGGATAGTAATTGCCTGGATTGATGAATTTGGTTGGATTTGTTCTGCTTTTTGTGTACAGGACGTCCCTGGGCAATTTTCCACATTGCTGAGTAGATGCCAGTGTTCAGGCCGTACTGATACATCTTGACCAGGGGCATACAGTTTGTGTAGCACAGGTCTTCAGTATTATTGCTGAAATATTTTTAGGGCTCATAAGCTTTTGCAGTGTCCAGTGCCTTCAGCTATCTTTTGATATCATGTAAAGTGGCTTGAATTGTTTGATACTGGAGGCTGAAATGGATGATTCTTTCTGCACTTCTGGCTGATGACTGTGGTAAATGCTTCAGCCTTATCTTTTGGACTTCAGCACTATGCTGCTCCATAATTAAGGATGGAGATATTTATAAAGTCTTCCATTCCAGAGAAACGTTTTAAGTATCCACCACCATTCAAGACTGGATGTGGCAAGACTGCTGAGCTTGAATCGATTGGTTGTGGAGTTGTTTAGTTCTGCCTATTATTTGCAGTATATGCTGTTTGACTCTCAAGCAGTCCTGTGTTGTAATTTTACCATATTGATACTTCATTTGTAAGTATGCTGAATGCTGATCCTCACTGCATGCTTGATTAAACCAGGGTTGATCCACTGCTTAATAGAACAAAGGACTGCAGATGCTTAAGATCTGAAAGAAAAACACAGAAATTGCTGGAGAAATGCAGCAAGTGTGGCAGTATCTGTGGAGCGAAAGCAAGTTTTGAATTCAGTGTGACTGTTCCTCAATTCTGAGGATGTTGATTGAACAATGATTTTTGACCAGCATGTAGAAGATCGAAATAAAAGCTGAAAGAACTGCAGATGCTGTAAATTAGAAACACAAACAGAAATGACTGGAAATGCTCAGCAGGTCTGGCAGCATCTATGGAGAGAAATTAGAGTTCATGTTTCAGGTTCAGCGAAATTAATTCTGATTTCTCTCCACAGATGTTGCCAGACGTGCTGAGTTTTCCCAGCAATTTCAGTTTTTGTTTCTGACTTACAGCATCCGCAGTTCTTTCAGTTTTTAATTATATCTTCCAGCATGCTGGTCAAAAAGTCGTTGCTCAACCAACATCTCAAACCAGTCAGAATTCTGAGGAAAGTCAATCACATTGAATTCAAAACTTGCGTTCGCTCCACAGATACTGCCAGACCTGCTGAATTTCTCCAGCGATTTCTGTTAATAGATTTTGAATAGGGGAAGAGAGTTGGTGCATTGTGGAGGCTGAATACTTCTGAAAAAAAAACACTTGAGTCATTAAAATATATATTCAACCTTAAAACTGAAGGGGAAAAAGTAAAGGAATCAAACGTATGGCATGTAAAGGGAAAAGGTAATGGATATAATGAATGTCGAGAAAGGGGAATACAGCAGGGTTTTGAAATCGGAAGTGCAATCGCGGATCGTCCAGACGGTGTTTGGGCAGCTCTGGCGAACCATACTCGAGTGTGTGTGAGAGAGAGAGAGAGAGAGAGGGGGATAGAGACAGGGCCCAGGAGAGGGAAAAATAAAGGGATAGAGAGAGAGGGGGATAGTGAGGAGGCACGGGGGGAGAGAGAGAGAGACAGGGCCGGGAGAGGGGGGAGAGAGGGAGTGAGGGATAGTGAGAGGGCCCGGGGGGAGGGAGGAGAGAGACAGCGAGGCCCAGAGAGGAGAGGGAGGGAGAGAGAGAGAGAGAGAGGAGAGGAGAGGGAGAGAGAGCTGGGGACCATCGGGGGCAGCAGCCCGGGGCCGGGTCAGGGTCAGGGTCAGGGTCAGGGGGGCCTGAAGCATCCAGAGCCGTGTCTCTCTGTCTCTCTGTGTCTGTGCAGTGACAGGCTGCAGGTAACTGTAACATGCACAAACCTGACATTACCTGGTTTGGGTGTTCAGCCTTTGGGGGGGGGGGCTCAGTGCAGAAATGTGGTGTCCCTTCTTTCAGCAAACCCCTCTCGCTGCTGACTGCCAGGGGCGCTCCCTCCCTCTCCCCCTGCCTGCCTGCCTCCCTCTCCCCCTGCCTGCCTGCCTCCCTCCCTCTCTCCCTGCCTGCCTCCCTCCCTCCCTCCCTGCCTGCCTCCCTCCCTCCCTCCCTCCCTCCCTCTCTCCCTCCCTCTCTCCCTCCCTCCCTCCCTCTCTCCCTGCCTGCCTGCCTCCCTCCCTCTCTCCCTGCCTGCCTGCCTCCCTCCCTCTCCCCCTGCCTGCCTGCCTCCCTCCCTCTCCCCCTGCCTGCCTCCCTCCCTCTCCCCCTGCCTGCCTCCCTCCCTCTCCCCCTGCCTGCCTCCCTCCCTCTCCCCCTGCCTGCCTCCCTCCCTCTCCCCCTGCCTGCCTCCCTCCCTGCCTCCCTCCCTGCCTGCCTCCCTCTCCCCCTGCCTGCCTCCCTCCCTCTCCCCCTGCCTGCCTCCCTCCCTCTCCCCCTGCCTGCCTCCCTCCCTCCCTCTCCCCCTGCCTGCCTCCCTCCCTCCCTCTCCCCCTGCCTGCCTCCCTCCCTCTCCCCCTGCCTGCCTCCCTCTCCCCCTGCCTGCCTCCCTCCCTCTCCCCGCCTCCCTCCCTCTCCCCCTGCCTGCCTCCCTCCCTCTCCCCCTGCCTGCCTCCCTCCCTCTCCCCCTGCCTGCCTCCCTCCCTCTCCCCCTACCTGCCTCCCTCCCTCTCCCCCTGCCTGCCTCCCTCCCTCTCCCCCTGCCTGCCTCCCTCTGCTCATGGACCCATCTTCCCCTGTGCAGATGTCCACAGTGTTCATTGGCAAGACCTCTGCTCTTGGGTCACTTGTGGTTTTTACAGGCACCATGTGACCCAGAATTCCACCTGCATTGTGGTTCTGTGCCTGTATTAGCCGCTGCTATCCAGAATTTTGCATACTTGGCTGTTTTTTTAAAAAAATCTTTGTAAGTGGGAATGTTAGAGTTGATCTTTCCTGTCTCTCAAAACACAGGACTGACCTCCGTTAGTAGGAGGATGTGGGGCAGAATGTAGAAGGGAATTACTGCAGATGCTGGAATCTGTACTGAATACAAAAAGTGCTGGACATCAGGGTGCTGCTTGACCGCTCTGGTCTCCAGTATTTTTTGTTTTCCGTCAGGATGTGGGACAGCACTGGGAGCCGTTCAGTTCAATTGTTCTTCAAGGTTGTGAAACTATCCTCATGGCTGCATTTAGCTGTGTACCTCAATAGCTTTCTGTAGTGGCTGCATGCAGAGCTATATTCTGCAGACTAGACCCACTGTCACAGTGCAAAGTGTTTGTTTCATGTGACTCCTATGAAATGCCTTGGGTTTTCATACACAGTTTTCACACCTTGGCTTTTACTTCTTGATTGGTGATGAGGTCTTATCCGAGATGATGTCCACGTATTTTGAGATTGGGTGTGAAGAAGTGGGAAATTTGAAAGTTCCCTCCCCAGCAGTGTTGCTGGGATTTCTAGTTGTAAATAAGGAGCTGAATGGAGCACCAACTCAGGGTGGGATTCCAGGCCCAGATCCTTATAGCTTCTGTAGGAATGAGGATAAATGGAAGCTTTCCCCAGTGATAAATAGCAGCTCCAATCTATGTATGCTTAACGTTGTGATTGATCCTCACTCAGTATGTCATCTCATGATTTGTCAAAACTGAGAAACAATTTGAATGTACATAAATACACAGCTTTTTTTCAGTGTTAGCTTAAATGTAATGTTTGGCAGGAAGTGCTCCCTAACTTTGTCACAAAATCAATTCATGCCTATGAGTCTTTTCCGCACTTAACTTTGACAGTCTTGGTGTGTAACTTATTTTTATGATTCCTTAAAAACAATGGATTTTTTGTTTTAAAAAATTCACAACAGCAAGAAAGACCTGCCAGCCAAATGGTCTACGATGTTTTATTTGCTCCATGTGGACCTCTATCCATCTGAAATCATTTAACTGTATCAGTACCTCGTTTTCTTGAACAGGGCAGTGGTTGTTAAGTCCTGTCTTAATTATAGTCAGCATCTGTAATCATTATTGACTTTAAAATTCATTGTTTGCAGAGTCTAAAATGAGCATATTTGGAACAAGTGGAGGGTTTGGAACTGGGAGCATGTTTGGAGGGACAACAACTGACAACCACAATCCTATGAAGGTATGGTACATTAGGAGGTATACAGCACTGGTACTGAATCTGTTTCGATAAAAACAGATAAGTAGTCACTGCAACTATATATTAAATGGTGAAATGTTATGAATAGTAAGTTTGTTTTTGTCAGCTTAGGCTCAGTTGGTGATCCTTCCATCTGTGGGTGAAAGACCAACACCAGGGACTTGACTGACCGTTGACTGAGGGAATGCTGCTGTGTTTGCACACCATGCTGGTTATCACAGCGTGGCATTATTTAAAAATGAGCAGGTGTATTCTTGGTAATATATATGTGGATGTTATGGGAGGTTGCCAAATTTTCTGCATTTCAACTTTTGTAATACTTCAAAAGGGCTCATTAGGTTGCATTAGGATTAGATGTTGACAATTGTGTAAATTATGACCACTCTTCCCTAATAATTGTTTCACTGAAGAATGCAGTTGATTTTTTTTTGTGTGCATCTCCTTTAAATGTTTTCACAGCCACCCATATTGGCAGAATAGTTTGAAGAGTCTAAACGATAACGCAGTTTAGAGGAAGCATTGGTTACACCTGATTTTCAAGATTTTTCAGTATATGTATTTACATATTAGGGTTTCCACTCAGATCACTAAAGATCATAGTTCTTGATAAAGATTAATGTTGCTAACCTTTTGTGCTTGACTTCAAAATTGTGATCTTCTGTGGAATGCAACCGCAATGTGAAGTGTCTGTTCTTGAGCAAGAGTGAATCAACATAATTGCCGATATTTAGGTATTATTTAGCAATGTGTTTTGTTTTTCCTGATAAATGTCATCTTTTCAAATCTAGGCTTTTCCAATAGGGAAAGAAGACAGTTTCTCAGTTGGAGAAACTATTTCTTATTGTGACTCCATTTTGAGGCTTTAAAATGTGAGAGCAGGGGCCTTTTGGAGTTGGAACACAGTTGTTGTGACTCATTCTGAGCTCATTATTGTGATTGTCATCACACAACTTATAGTCACACCATTTCTGATTGTGACCTCACTTTGGGGAGGCAATGGCCGGTGGTGTTATTGCTAGACTATTAATCCAGAAACTCAACTAAAGTTCTGAAGACACAGGGTCAAATCCTGCCATGGCAGATGGTGAAATTTGAATTCAGTAACAAATTTGTAATTAAGGGTCTAATGATGACTAAGTTGGAAAAACCTATCTGGTTCACTAATGTCCTTTAGGGAAGGAAATCTGTCATTCTTACCTGGTCTGGCCTACCTATGACCTCAGACTCATAACCACTATAGTTGACTCTTAACTACTCCCTGGGCAATTAGGGATGGGCAATAAATGCTGACCTAGCCAGAGACGCCCACATCCTCTGAGTGAATTAAATAACTTTGGGAAGCCCTCACTTATAGAATTAAACCTTGGTGGAAACATATACCTTCATTTTTGGGATTTTGGCACAGAGTTGTTATGGTGTAGTGGAATAGTCATCCAAAGAAATGATCTAAAAAACTCAGGTTCTAGGTTCAAATTCTACTCTCTGGCTGTCATGTTAATTGATTCTGTAAGTGATTCTCTCATCTCAAGTACTGTCTCTCTCCAGTTGGAGCTGCTATCACCAACCCCTCTTTAAATAAATCTTAACTTTCTATCCCTTCAAACAACTAGCCTGTCTCCAAACTCCATTTCTGTCTGAACCATGCTTATTGTTCCTGCATTTCTAGCCTGCTACAAATTAGGTTTATATCCTGCCAGTGTACTGAAGCTGCCCTTAACACAGTCCTGTGTGGCTCTGACCAGGGTCCCTCTTGATCTTTTTGCATCTTTAACACAGGTAGTTGCTCATCATTCTTTTGAGATGCCCCTCTGTTGCCCAACTGGGTGGGACGGACCTCAGCTGGTCCCAACACAGCAAGAGAATCAATTGTTTTAGCTCATCTTTCCTTTCTTGCATCACTCCCTCTGGTGCTTTCAAAAGTCTTCGTCCTATTTCTCAACCAAATGCTGATCCTTGGCAGCACCATCTGAAAACATGATCTCCTGTGTTACAGAGTCATACCCCATGGGAACAGACCCTTCGGTTCAACTAGTCCACACAGACCATGTCTCAAAACTAAACTAGTCCTACTTGCCTGCATTTGGCCCGTATCCCTTCAACCCTTTCCTATTCATGAACTTATCAAAATGTCTTTAAAAATGTTGTTAACTGTACCTGCACCCATAGGTACATGCAGTTTTACTTCACTCCCCTGATCTCGCTGCCTCTGACTTGGATGAGGAAAGTGAATGAATGTACTAGAGCCAAGTTTGGGAATGGCCACAAAAATAGATGTAAAAGCAAGGGGTGAGGATGACACAGAGCCTACTGATGGGTACAGACAAGTTAGCTGAGTGGGCTAAAATTTGGCAAATAGAACATACTGTGGGAAAATGTGAAGTGGTGCACCTTAGCAGGAAGACTACAGGAGCTGAAAAGTATTGAAATGGGGAAAGACTAGAAGGCTACAGAACAGAGATCTGGGAGTTTTCAAAAAGCTAGCATCCAAGTTAAACAAGTAATAGGGAAGGCAAATGGATTGTTCGCCTTTATTTGAAAGGGAATGGATTATAAAAATAGGGAAGTCTTACTAAAACTATACAAATCATTGGTCAGACCACATTTGGAATACAGGTGGTTCTGCTATAATGTGTCAGTTGTATTCCTTTGTAATCTTGCATTATGGAAAACCGCTATAGAAAATTGCACTGTAGAAGGTTGCTAATAGGAAATCACTGTATCATTCATTAGAAACTTTGTGCTATCCAAATAACGTCCATAATTCGTCAACTGTGTTATAGCCTATTCGCACTGACAAAACTTGCGTTAGAGCAGAATGACCTGTACTGTGAACAGTTTTGGGGCCCCTTGTCTTTGAAAAGATATCCTGGCATTGGAGGCAATCCAGACAAGTTTCACTAGGCTGGTTTTGGTTATGGAGGAACTCTCGTCGAGGTGAGATTCAGTAAGTTGTCATCATTGGAATTTAGTAGAGTGAGAGGTGACCTTATCAAAACATACAAGGTGCTTAAGGGACTTGACATGGTACATGCGGAAAAGTTATTTCCCCTTGTGGGAGAAATTCAGACCATTTAAAAAAAAAGGAACAGGAATAAGCCATTTGGTCCCTGGAGTCTGCTTCGTGATTCATGGCTGATCCGACATTCCTCATAACCACTTCCCTGCATTTTCCTTGGTTCCCCGACTGATCAAGAATCTATCTCAACCTTAAATATACACAAGGTCTATACCCCCACAGCTTCCTGTGGCGTGGAATTCCAAAGACACTCAACCGTCTGAGAGAAGAAATTCCTCTTTATCTCAATCTTAAATTGGCGCCCCCGAATTCTGAGACTATGCCCCCAGTCCAGGACTCACCCATGATGGGAAACATCCTCTTTGCATTTCCCTTGTCAGACCACTTAAGAATTTCTATATATTTCAATGAGATGACCTCTTATTCTAAATTACAAGGAGTCTAGTCTCAGCCTGTATAACCTTTGCTCATAATCTCAAAAGGCATAATCTGAAGAGTAAGGAGTCATCCATCTAAGAAAAAGATGAGGAGGAGATTCATGAGGGTGGTGAATCTGTGGTCGTCTTTATCATAAAGAACTCTTGAGGCCGGATTGCTAAATATATCAAGACTGAGATAGATAAAATGTTAATCAGTAAGGGAATCGAAAATCATGGAGAAAAACCAGCAAGGTAACTTATCAGTTCAGACATGATCTCATTGATTAGTGGAGAGTCTTGATGGGTGGTTGCCTTGCTTGTGTTTCTTCATCTTACAGGCCACTTGTCCAACACCCATTATTTAAAGAGGAGAAGTTTCCTCCAAGCTGTTAAGGCCGTTGTTTACCATCTCTGCCGCAAATTCCATCCTTCTCCTGGCCAGATGTCTGAAGCTGTACCAGACTGTATGCAACATTGCTGTCCTATTTGAGATGAGCATTTGTTCTGAAACCAAGATGATATGCTTTCGCTGTCAACATCACCTGACAATGTCCCATCACAGCTTACTTGTGGTTGAAATCTTCATCTGTGTCTATGGTACATTAAATTTGACTATTCCACTGCTTTCCTGGGCAGTCTACAGTCTTTTACCTGTTACAAACTGCAGCACATCCAGAATTCTGCTGCCCAGTCAGACTAAGTCCTATTCACCCATCATCCTTCTGGTTGTTGACCAACATTGGCTTTGCACCTGTTTGAAAATTCTCATGTTGGTGGTAAATTCCTATCCATGGTCTCGCCCCTCCTTGACACTCTAATCTTTCCTAGCTTTAAAACACTCCCAGGTCTCTACATTCTTCCAATTCTGGCCAACCTCAGGTTTAATTCAGCCAACAGTGGTGACTGTGCTTTCAGCTGTCTGGGCCCCAAGATCTGGGATTATCTGCTGCTAAACCTTCCTGCTTTTCTCTCCTTTGGAGAAGCCCATTAAAACCTCTGGCTGTGATCAAGTCTTTGATCATTTGTCCTACTAGCCCTTTGTGTGGCTGTGCCCTATGCTATTTAAAAATAGGGAGTTTTGAGAAGATTTGTAGCTCAGGTTGAGGTTCTGGATATAGGTTTGCTCACTGAGCTGGAAATATAAATATACCCATTTTATAAATAAAAAGCGGGCTACACCACCAGTGCATCATCAGGAGGCTCACTGATGATGTTATCTAGTATGGTGATGCAACGTCTGAAAATCAACCTTCCAGCTCGGCGAGCAAACCTACATCCAGAACTATTTAAAAATGTTCCTGTGATGCACCTCAGGAAATTTGTAATGTTCAGATTTAAGTATAAGTTGTATGTATTTTAAATCCTTTTATAGCATATTCATGAATACACGGACACCTTTATATCTTTTGTGACAACTTTTGAGGGCATTTTCTTTCTTGTACCTGAATTATTTCACACGAGTATATGAGTTGTACAAGTGAAATTGTCTGTAAACAGAAAATGCAAGTATCTGTTCTTAAGATAAAGGATATCAAGTAAGAAAAATCTGCTCTGGAAATAGCATAAATGTGATCAAATGTTTTGTTGACCAGTGTTTGTCCAGCAGAATGATGAGGTACTTCTGAATTTTACATTGACCATTGTTGGGGAGGACATGGAAAGATATTGAACAAGGGTGTTAAAATGAATCAGAAGCAGGTCTTGTACACACCTAATCTGCATTTAGTCTCTTTAATATATAAAGATTACACAGCAAGCAGCAAATACAATGTGCTGAATTAGAAAGGGGACAGTGAGGTTGATATCTCAAATGGAAGAAATAGTTGGTGCTGATGCAGAAGCATTGTGAAGATAAATGGGCACTCATTGTATCTCTTGTGGTTGCATGAAAGATGCCAAGGAAAGGGCAGCTGGATGTGGGGAATGGAGAAAAGAAGGGGAAAGGCACTTGTTGATGGGACTGATTTGTTAGCAGATTGGCGTCTGGAGAAGAGGGAGCTGGTAGGACAGAAGGAAAAAAGTGACTTACAAACAAACATACATACATGCATGTGTGGAGGAACTGGCGTGCTAATGTGTGTAGATCTCAACTGGGGTGGGCTGGGGTTTTGAAATTTACCTTTTCAGTAACTCCTCGGAGAAGTGGAATCATCTGAATAAATGTGATAACTTTGTATGTAGGTCAATGGAAAGCATATTGTAGGAATGCAGGAGGGAAAGAAACAGTCAGAGATAAATCGCATGAATGTCAAGGATGCTGTTGATGGATGAGTGGTGAACCGGTGATTGACCATAAGAAATAGAAGCAGGGTAGGTTGTTCAACTTCGGACCTGATCTACCATTTAATAGGATAATGGCTAAACCAACATTCCTCACTTCCCTGTATTTTTCCTAGAACCATTGATTCCCTGCTGATCGAGAATCTATCTATCTCAGCCTTGAATATACACAAGAACTCTGCCTCCACAGTTCTCTGTGGCAAGAGACTCTCTATCCTCTTAGCAAATAAATTCCTTCTCATCTCAATTTTAAGTTGACGCTCCTTAATTCTCAGAGAAAGTGAGGACTGCAGATGCTGGAGATCAGAGCTGAAAAATGTGTTGCTGGAAAAGCGCAGCAGGTCAGGCAGCATCCAAGGAACAGGAGAATCAACGTTTTAGGCATAAGGGCTTATGCCTGAAACGTCGATTCTCCTGCTCCTTGGATGCTGCCTGACCTGCTGCGCTTTTCCAGCAGCACATTTTTCAGCTCCTTAATTCTAGACTGTCCAGTGAGAGAATGCATCCTCCCAGCATTTACCCTGTCAAGCCCATTAAGAATCCTAAATGTCTCAATGAAGTGATATGTGCATTGAATGCAGGGTTGGGCCGAAAAGAGCTAGTGGAGGGAACTTGTGCCTGGAGTCTGAAGTCATAGGGGAGGCCCTTAAATGAGTTTTTTGCTTCTGTATTCAGTAGAGAGAGGGACCTGGTAATAATGAGACCAGGTTAACAGGCTTGAACAAATTGATATTAAGAAATTGGATGTGTTGGAAA
Source organism: Chiloscyllium plagiosum (assembly GCF_037043375.1). Taxonomy (NCBI): domain Eukaryota; kingdom Metazoa; phylum Chordata; class Chondrichthyes; order Orectolobiformes; family Hemiscylliidae; genus Chiloscyllium; species Chiloscyllium plagiosum. Next base: position 70,827,346 of record NW_028270153.1, on the reverse strand, counting down.
TTCTGGGAAGCGAGGAATGATCTTTGCATCCTCCCTTGCCACTGGAGTAGTACAGATGATTGGAGGGAGGCGAATGTTGTTCCTTTATTGAAGAAAGGGAATAGGGAAATCCCTGGGAATTATGTCTGTAGTAAGAAAGGATTCTAAGAGATAGGATTTATGACTATTTGGAAGTACATAGTTTGATTAAAGATAGTCAGCATGGCTTTGTGAGGGGCAGATCATGCCTCACAAGCCTTATTGCATTCTTTGAGGATGTGACAAGAAAAGTCGACGAAGGTCGAGCAGTGGTTGCTGTGTATATGTCTTTCAGTAAGGCATTTGATAAGGTTCCCCAACGTAGGCTCATTCAGAAAGTTAGGAGGTATGGGATACAGGGACATTTGTCTGACTGGATACAGAATTGGCTGTCCGGAAGGAGACAGCGAGTGGTAGTGGATGGAAAGATTTCTGTCTGGAGGTCGGTGACCAGTGGTGTCCTGCAGGGATCTGTTCTTGGGCCTCTGCTCTTTGTAGTTTTTATAAATGACTTGGATGAGGAAGTAGAAGGGTGAGGTAGTAAGTTTGTAGATGACCTAAAGGTTGTTGGTGTTGTGGATAGTGTGGAGGGATGTTGCAGGCATCCTGACAAGACATTGACAGGATGCAGAGCTGGGCTGAGAAGCGACAGATGGAGTTCAACCTGGATAAATGTGAAGTTTTTGGAAAGTTGAATTTGAATGCTGAATACAGGGTTAAATCTTGCGATCCACGTACATAGTTCCCTCAGAGTTGCCACCCAAGTTGATAGGGTGGTTCAGAAGATGTATGGTGTTTTGGCTTTCATTAACAGAGGGATTGAGTTTAAGAGCGTGAGGTTTCTGCTGTAGCTCTGTGTAACCCTGGTCAGACCACACTTGGAATATTGTGTGCAGTTCTGGTCGCCTCATTATAAGGAAGATGTAGATACTTTAGAGAGGGTGCAGAGGAGAATTACCAGGATGCTGCCTGGATTGGAGGGCTTGTCTTGTGAAGAGAGATTGACTGAGCTCGGGCTTTTCACACTGGAGAGAAGAAGGAAGAGAGGTGACTTGGTAGGGGTGTACAAGGTAATGAGAGGCATAGAGAGAGTAGATAGATTAGATTAGATTAGATTACTTAGATTAGATTACTTACAGTGTGGAAACAGGCCCTTCGGCCCAATAAGTCCACACTGACCCTCTGAAGAGCAACCCACCCAGACCCATTCCCCTACATTTACCCCTTCACCTAACACTACGGGCAATTTAGCACGGCCAATTCACCTAACCTGCACATCTTTGGACTGTGGGAGGAAACTGGAGCACCTGGAGGAAACCCACACAGACACGGGGAGAATGTGCAAACTCCACACAGATAGCTAGAGATTTTTCCCCAGGGCAGAAGTGGCTGTCACGAGGGGATCATAATTATAAGGTGATTGGAGGAAGGTGTGGGGAGATGTCAAGAGGTAGGTTTTTTACATAGAGAGTGGAATGCACTGCCAGCGGTAGTAGTAAAGTCAGAGACATTAGGGACATTTAAGTGACTGCTGGACAAACACATGGAAGGCAGTAAATTGAGTTGTGTGTAGGTTAGGTTGATCTTAAATTAAGGTAAATGCTCAGCGCAATGTCTTGGGCCGAAGGGCCTGTACTGTGTTGGACTGTTCTATACTCCTGAAGTAGAGTAGGAGAAACAGCAGCACCAAATTCAAGATATCAGAGAGAGAAGATCTGAATAGAAATGGAGCAATGGCCGTTTCACGTGTACAGAGAATGCTGGAGAAACTCAAAGTCTGGCAGCATTTTGGAGAGAGGAACAGCATTAACATTTTGAGTCCAGTAACTTTTCAGAACTGAAATGTTACTTCTGTTTCTCTCTGCACAGATGCCGATAAACCTGTTGAGTTTCTTCAATGTTCTATTTGTTTCAAATTTCAAACATTTACAGTATTTTGCTTTTATTTGTCTGTTCCACTCTCCTGTTTTACTTGATTCTTGAGGTTAATTCTTTATGGATCCATCCAAAGTGTGATTTAATAAAGAGGTTTCTGTAAAGGTTGTCTGTAAATAATTCATGTTTTTATTTGAATGCTACATTGTTGAAATGCTACATTCAATTTTCTTATTATTTAAGAGAAAAGTGAAAGCTAGAGCAAAGAGGAGATCAGCGAGGATATAATGTTACAAATGATGCAAAGTGTAGCATTTGAAAGCTCGTTGACTTTGGAAAGAAAGATTTGTAGAGGAAATGGAACAAGTCATAATTTCAACTGCAAGTGAAGGGAGGAAAGAACGTATACTGTTTGTATACGTCGAAAATAGGAGCAGGCGTAGGCTTTTCGGCCTGCTCCAAAATAGATTGGGCTATTATAGAAAAATAGTTCCATTTGTACTAGGTCTGGTGTAAATCCTGCAGAGAAAGTCAACCAACAGTTTATTATGTCGAGTATGTTGAACAGTTGTGTTCTGATGTAACAATGTTGTTTCCACAGGATATTGAAGTGGTGTCTCCTCCTGATGACAGCATCAGCTGCTTGGAGTTTAGCCCTCCGACGTTACCAGGAAACTTTCTCATTGCTGGATCCTGGGCCAACGATGTGAGTAATTGATCTAATGGTGATGCCTTTATTTATGGTGTTCTCTGTCTTGCTGCTTTCTGCACTGCCTTTTTTTTGGTAAGCTTCTACTTCGTGTCATTGTGTGATAGCTAAGTTTTATACTCATAAGAAATAGGAACAGGATCTAACCATTTGGTCTAGTGAGCCTCTTTCACCATTTAATATAGTCAAGGATGATCTTTGGCTTCAACTCCATTTTTCTGCCTCTTTGCCATCTGCTTTGACTCCATGAGCATCCAAAAATATCTAAGCAATTGAGCATCCATCTCTGGGATAGAGAATTCCAAATGGACATTACTTTGCAGTGTGGAAACAGGCCCTTCGGCCCAACAAGTCCACAGCGACCCGCCGAAGCGCAACCCACCCATACCCCTACATTTACCCCTTACCTAACACTACGGACAATTTAGCATGGCCAATTCACCTGACCTGCACATCTTTGGACTGTGGGAGGAAACCGGAGCACCCGGAGAAAACCCACACAGACACGGGGAGAATGTGCAAACTCCACATAGTCAGTCGCCTGAGGCAGGAATTGAACCCGGGTCTCTGGTGCTGTGAGGCAGCAGTGCTAACCACTGTGCCACCGTGCTGCCCACATCCTCCTTTAAATGTCTCATAAACTCAGTGTTAAATGATCAGTCTCTTCTAGGCTTTGGAAACAACTTCTTTGCCAAGCCTGTTCAGATTCTGGTATTTTCCACAGGTCCAATTTACGTGGTCTCACATCAAATCACACTCCAGAGGTTCAGGCGTAATTCTCCATCATAACCACCAGTCTCAGACTAGTCAGCAGGTGCCCAAATTGCAAAAGCAAAGTACTGTGAATGCTGAAAATCTGATGTAAAACACAAAATAAAGTGCTGGAAGCATTCACCAAGTTAGGGCAGCATCAGTGGAGAGACAAGTAATTCATGTTTAGGATCTGTGACTTTTCATCATAACTAGAAAGTTTGAGAGAATGGGTTATAAACATATATGAAAGGGGTAAAGTGAAAGTATGAAAGGAATTCCTGTGAAATGTGGAAGGCAGGAGAGGATAAATGACAAAGGAAGGTGGAAGGCTAGAGGAGATGATATTGGCACAAATCCATAAAAAGAGAGATGACTGTAGAGGAATTATAGATGGCAATTTACTCCGTTCCTTTCTCCTTTTCCAAGCTGCCGTACTTGTTTATAATCTGCTAAATCTTTAGTTTCTCCACATTTTAGCAAAAAATCATTAACCCGAAACATTGACATTGTTCTCTCTAAAGTTGGTGTCCAATCTGCTGAGTGTTTTTCAACATCCTTTGGGTGTTTTTTTTTCAGATTTACAGAATCTGCAGTATTTTATTTTTATTTTTCTTCTTGTTTTTATCGAAGACTGAGGTGTTCTCAAAATTTCCTCAGAAACTCTTTGTCACCTTCTTGTACATATCATGAGTTTTCCCCATGTTGGAACTAAGGACACAGGAAGGAAAAAGGATGAGATACTAAAAGAAGTTAGGCAGGAATTTAAAAAGGAGGTCCTCGAGGTTAGTAATGTCTGGATTGCTCCCGGCACTACAAGCTAGTGAGGGTAGGAATAGAAGGATAGAGCAAATGGATGTGTGGCTGAGGAGCTTGTGCATGGGAGAAGGGTTCACATTTTCAGATCATTGGAATCTTTTCTGGGGTAGAAGTGACCTGTATAAGAAGGACAGATTGCACCTGAATTGACAGAGGACTAATGTACTGGCAGGGAGCTTTGCTAGAGCTGCTTGGGAGTATTTAAACTAGTAAGATGAGGGATGGGATAACGAGGTCAGTCTGAGACTGGTACAGTTGGGAAAAGGAGCAAGTTAAACAGGGCAGGAAGGAACAAAGCAGAGAATGAGGTAAATTAACCTGCATTTATTTCAATGCAAGAGGCCTAACAGGGAAGGCAGATGAACTCCAGGCATGGTTAGGAACATGGGACTGGGGTATCATAGCAATTACAGAAATGTGACTCTGGGATGGACAGGACTGAGAGCTTAATGTTCCAGGATAAAAATGCTATAGGAAGGTTAGAAAGGGGGTCAAGAGAGGAGGGCGAGTGGCATTTTTGATTAGGGATAGCATTACTGCTGTACTGAGGGAGGATATTCCTGGGACTACATCAAGGAAGTTATTTGGGTGGAGCTGAGAAATAAGAAAGGGTGATAGCCTTATTGGATTGTATTATAAACCCCCTAATAGTCAGCAGCAAATTGAAAAACAAATTTGTAAGAAGCTGGTGGTCATCTGTAAGAAAAATAAGGTGGTAATGTTAGGAGATTTTAACTTTCCAAACATAGAGTGGGACTGCCATTGTGTTAAGGGTTTAGATGGAGAGGAATTTGTTAAATCTGTACAAGAAAAGTGTCTGATTCAGTACGTGTGTGTCTCTACTTGAGAAGGTGCAAAATTAGACCTACTCTTGGGAAATAAGACAGGGCAAGTGACAGAGGTGTCGGTGGGGGAGCACTTTGGGGCCAGTGAACAAATTGTATTAGTTTTACAATAGTGATGGAAAAGGGATAGACAGGATCTAAAAGTTAAAGTACTGAATTGGAGGAAGGCCAATTTTGATGGTATTCGGCAGTGTAGAGACTATATGTTCCTGTTAGGGTGAAAGGCAAGGCTGGTAGCATGACTAGAGGAATTGAGGATTTGGTCAAGAAAAAGAAGGAAACATACATCAGCAGAGATCAAGTGAATCCTTAGAAGAGTATAAAGGCAGAAGCAGTTGAAATCAGGAGGGCAAAAAGGGACATGACATAGCTTTGGCAAATAGAGTTAAGGAGCGTCCAAAGCGATTTTATAAATACATTAAGGTCAAAAGGGTAACTAGAGAGAGAACAGGACCCCACAAAGATCAGCAAGTCGGCCTATGTGTGGAACCACAGGAGATGGTGGAGATACTAAACAAGTATTTTGCATCAGAGTTTAATGTGGAGAAGAACATGGAAGGTACAGAATGTGGGGGAAATAGTTGGTGACATCTTGAAAAATGTCCATATTACAGAGGAGGAGGTGTTTTATGTTTTAAAACACATAAAGATGGATGAATCCCCAGTACCTGATCAGGTGTACCCTAGAACTCTGTGGGAATCTAGGAAAGCCTCTTGCTGAGATATTTGGATCATAGATGGTCATAGTTGAGGTGTCGGAAGGCTAATGTGGTGCCACTATTTAAGAAAGGTGGTAAGGAAAAGCCAGGGAACTATAGACCGGTGAGCCTGATGGTGGTGGGCAAGTTGGTGGTGGGAAGGAATCCTGAGGGGCAGGATTTACACTTATTTGGAAAGGCAAGGACTGATGAGGGATAGTCAACAAGGCTTTGTGCATGGGAAATCATGTCTCAGTAATTTGATTGAGTTTTTTGAAGAAATAACAGAGGATTGATGAGGGCAGAGCGGTTGATGTGATCTATATGGACTTCAGTAAGGTGTTCGACAAGGTTCCCCATGGGAGACTGATTAGCAAGGTTAGATCTCATGGAATACAGGGAGAACTAGCCATTTGGATGCAGAACTGGCTCAAAAGTAAAAAAACAGAGGGTGGTGGTGGAGGGTTGCTTTTCAGACTGGAGGCCTGTGACCAGTGGAATGCCACAAGGATTGGTGCTTGGTTTGCTACTTTTTGTCATTTTATATAAATAATTTTGACGTGAACATAGGAGGTACAATTAGTAAATTTGCAGATGAGTTAAGGTGGCAAATGGAGTTCAATGTATGTAAGTGTGAGGTGATTCACTTTGGTAAGAGTAACAAAAAGACGGGGTACTGGGCTAATGGTCGGATACTTGGTAGTGTGGATGAGCAGAGGGATCTTGGTGTCCATGTACACAGATCTCTGAAAGTTGCCACCCAGGTAAATAGTGCGGTGAAGAAGGCATATGGCGTACTGGCTTTTATTGGTAGAGGAATTGAGTTCCGGAGCCCTGAGGACATGTTGCAGTTGTATAAGACTCTGGTGCAGCCGCATCTGGAGTATTGTGTGCAGTTTTGGTCGCCATACTATAGGAAGGATGTGGAGGCACTGGAACGGGTGCAGAGGAGGTTTACCAGAATGTTGCCTGGTATGGTAGGAAGATCGTATGAGGAAAGGCTGAGGCACTTGGGGTTGTTTTCATTGGAGAAAAGAAGGTTTAGGGGTGACTTGATAGAGGTGTACAAGATGATTAGGGGTTTAGATAGGGTTGACCATGAGAACCTTTTTCCACGTATGGAGTCAGCTATTACGAGGGGGCATAGCTTTAAATTAAGGGGTGGTAGGTATAGGACAGATGTTAGGAGTAGATTCTTTACTCAGCGAGTCGTGAGTTCATGGAATGCCCTGCCAGTAGCAGTGGTGGACTCTCCCTCTTTATGGGCATTTAAACGGGCATTGGATAGGCATATGGAGGATAGTGGGCTAGTGTAGGTTAGGTGGGCTTGGATCGGCGCAACATCGAGGGCCAAAGGGCCTGTACTGAGCTGTATTTTCTATGTTTCTATGACATCAAAATTGGAGGTGTAGTGGACAACGAAGAGGGTTACCTCCGAGTACAATGGGATCTTGATCAGATTGGCCAATGGGCCGAGGAGTGGCAGATGGAGTTTAATTTAGATAAATATGAGGTGCTGCTTTTTGGAAAGGCAAATCAGGGCAGGACTTACACATTTAATGTTAAGGAACTGCGGTGTGTTGCTGAAGAAAGAGACCTTGGAGTGCAGGTTCATAGCTCCTTGAAAGTGGAGTCTCAGGTAAGTGAAGAAAGCTTTAGTCTTCACTTACCTGAGTGAAGAAAGTGAAGTATGCTTTAGTATTTTGGTAGGAGTGTTCAGCATAGGTGTTGGGAGGTCATGTTGTGGCTGTACAGGACATTGTTTAGGCCACTTTTGGAATGTTGTGTGCAATTCTGGTCTACTTCCTAAAGGAACGATGTTGTGAAAATTGAAAGGGTTCAGAAAAGTTTTACAAGGATGTTGCCAGGGTTGAAATGTTTGAGCCAAAGGGAGAGGCTGAATAGCCTGGGGCTATCTTCCCTGGAACATTGGAGGCTGAGGGGAGACCTTCTAGAAGTTTATAAAATCATGAGGGGCATGGATAGAGTAAATAGACAAGGTCTGTTCCCTAGGTTGGGGGAGTGCAAAACTAGAGGGAATAGGGTTAGGGTGAGAAGGCAAGGATTTAAAAGGGACCTAAGGGGCAGCTTTGTCATGCAAAGGGTGGTGCGTGCATGGAATGATCTGCCAGAAGAAGCAAGGGAGGCTGGTACAATTACAACATTTTAAAAGGATACATGAATAGCAAGGGTTTAGAGGGATGTGGTCCAAATGCTGGAAAGTGGGGCTAGATTAATTTAGGATATCTGGTCGGCATAAACGGGTTGGACCAAAGGGTCTGTTTACGTGCTGAGGTCGCTATGACTCTATATAATGGTGATTACAGAGACATTGCTGCAGGGTGGAGAAGGAGGAAAATTAAACATCCAGACATTCCGGGGTATTAATTATTTAGGAAGGACAGGCAAGAAAGGAGGGGTGGTGGGGTGGTGATGCTACTAAAGGACTAAAAGCAATGCAATAGTGACAAAAGAAATGATTGGGAATCTGATTGGGTGGAGATATGAAACAGCAAGGTACACACATTAGGGGTGATCTCTTGGGCCCCAAATAGTAGTGAAGATGGAGGCATTAAACAAGACATCAGTTATGCATGCAATAAAGGTACAACTGTAACCGTGGAAGATTTTTATTTTCGTACATTTTGGACAAACCAAATTAGAATGATATTGTGGAGGAGGATTTCCCAGCATTTGTACTTGATGGGTTTTTATAATACCAACATAGTTGAGGAACCAACCAGAAAACAAGTTATCTTAGACAAGATATTCTTCTAGACGACTTCAGTCAGGTGAAGACTGTGATAGTTGAATGTCATACTCGGGTCCTGAATCTGAATAAAGGGAAACACTAGAGTATGACGCACAAATTGACAGGATAGATTAGAGGATCTTAGCGAAAGGGTTGATAGTGGACAATGTCTAATATTTAAAGAATTTGTGCATGATTATAATAATTGTTCATTCCTGTCTGGCGCAAAAATAATATAGGAAAAGTGGGTTATAAGGCAAATAATGGGTAGTGTTAGATTCAGAGAGAAGACTTATAAAATTGCCTGAAAATGCAGCAAAGCTGAGGATCAGAAGCATTTTAGAATTTAGCAAAAGAGAACAAAAAGTTTGACCAAGAGGGAGAAAATAGAATACAAAGGTAAAATTGTAGGGAGCCTTAAAACATATCATAACAGTGTCTATAAATATGTGAAGAGAACAAGATTAATAAAGACAAATGTAGGTCCCTTATAGTCAGAATCCAAGGCATTTATAATGGGAAACAAAGAAACAGTAGAAGAACTGAAAATGTACTTTTGGTGCTGTCTTCACAAAAGATGGCACACATAACCTACCAGAAATATTAAGGAGCCAAGAGTCCACTAAGGGGATGAAATTGAAGGGAGTTATAATTAATAAGAAACAGTACTTGGGATATTAATGAGGTTAAAGGCTGACATATCGTCAGGGCTTGATAATCTACTTCCCAGAATACTGAAGGAAGTACCCCTGGAAATATTGGATGAATTGATGACCATCTCCCAAACTCCATACTGTTGAGCAGTTGCTACAGATTAGAAAGTGGCAAATATAACCCACTTTTTAAAAAGACAGAATAGGAAACCAGTTAGCCTAACATCAGTCCTGAGGAAAATGATAAAGTCTACTATAAAAAAACGTGATAAGAGAACTCTTAAACAAAACCAGCATGGGTAATGAAAGGCATATCATGCCTAACAAATCTACTGGATTTTATTTTGGAGGATGTAACTCATAGAATAGTTAAGGGAGAACCAGTGGGTATGGTGTATTTGGGTTTTCAGAAAGCTTTTGATAAGGTCCTACATAACAGGTTAGTTGAAAATCGGTTGACAAACAGGAACCAGTGAGAATAAATGTTTTTTTCTCCCCCACATGGCAAGCAATGACTAGTGGTGTACCCCAAGTATCAATACTTGGACACCAGCTATTCACAGTATATGTAAATGGCCTGGATGTGGGAACCAAATGCAACATTTCCAAGCTTGCTGACAGCACAAAACTGGATGGGATTGTGAGGAGGATGCAAGGAGCGTTTAGGGTGATTTAGACAAATCGAGTGTGCAGGTGCAGTACAGTGTGGCTAAATGTGAAGTTACACACTTTAGTATGGAAAACAGAAAGGAATAGTATTATTTATAGGATGGCATATTGGGAAATGTGCATGTACGAACGGATCTGGGTGTCCTTGTACACTGGTCAATGAAAGTAATGGGCAGTTAGAAGGGTAAATGTTGTACAGAGGAATCTTGATTATCGGAATATCAATTACCTGAATTTCGGATTATCCAAAGGAGATCTCAAGGTCCCGCAAAAACATGAAACATAACCTCAAAGAGGTAAGTGAATTCGTTTTACCTGTACTGAAGAACGTGTGAAAACGCTGGCAAAAACAAAGAAACACAAGCAGCTCAAGCAACAGTGACTAGATATTTTTAGGTAAAGTTTAGTTACACAGCCCTTTGCAAAAGTAAATGTTTTACAGTAATCCTGTCACTTTACCGGGCCGTGAATGAAAAGAAAATTTGACCAAGAAAGTAAACGTGTGCGAGGTGGTTCTGTCACAGAAGTTCACAGAAACTGACAAATGCTCTTGCGATCATAGAAGCAGTTGGGGACCTTGTTTAATGGTGGGATTTAGTATACAATATTTATGTGATGTTAAGTCCTTCTCGGTTTCACCTGTAATTTGCAGAATGCAAAGATTAGTTTGTTTAAATAGCATACTCATTAAAATTAAAGATTTAAATAAATTCTCCAGTAGAGTACAGCATTAGATCAATGTGGCTTCCCTTGTTTAAGGTATAGTTGATTATCCGAATGATCAATTATCCGAACAAAATAGTGCCCACCCATCTCGTTTGGATAATCGAGGTTCCTCTGTACAGGCGTTCATTGTAAGAGGATTTGAGTTTGGAAGTAGAAAGTCTTGCAGGGCCTTGGTGAGACCGCACCTGGAATATTGGGTACAGTTTTGTTCGCCCTACCTACGAAAAGATATACTTACCATGGAGGGAGTGCAGCAAAGTTTCATTTGGCTGCTACCGGGAATACCAGGGCTGTCATATGAGGAGAGATTGGTTCAATTCGGTCTGTATTTACTCAAGTTCAGAATCATGACAGGGGATCTGATTGAAATTTGTAACATTCCAACAAGACTGGACATACTAGATATAGGGAGGATGTTTCCCCTGGTGGGGGAGTCTATGACCGGGGACACAGTCTCGGGACACTAGGTAAACCATTTAGGACTGAGATCTATAAAGATTTCTTCACTCAAAGCATAGTGAACCTGTGGAATTTTATACCACAGAAGACTTGGAGACAAGTCACTGAATATATTCAAGAAAGACTTTGAAGGCAAGGGGAGAAAGCGGTAATATTATGGTAGAGGATCAGCCAAGATCATATCAGATTGCAGAGTAGGCTCAGAAGTCTAAATGGCCTACTTCTGCTCTGGTTTTCTATGTTGGGCAGGTTACTTGGTGTAGGTCCATGGTGTCCATTTGACATGGTGGGTAAGGGTTTATGTTAGTTCATTGGCCATGCTTGTTGCAACAAATGTTTTCATCTTCACTTCCCTCACATTGTGCTCAGAGAGATTTTCAGTCATTAGTTGCTCACTTGTGCACTTGCGTTCTTTCATCTAAATTTCTGAATTGTTTTGGTTTTCTGTCTGTGTGAATGATACTGTTAGTCGAATTGTTAGTTCATTATTACTACTTTTCGAATTGTGCGGTGTTGTAGAAACTTTTATTTTTATTTTTGAAGGTACGTTGCTGGGAGATTCAGGACAGTGGACAGACCGTTCCAAAGGCCCAGCAGATGCATACAGGTCCAGTGTTGGATGTCTGTTGGAGTGATGTAGGTCGATTAAATATTTAGTGTTGCAAATACATTTTGTTCTGTTCTGTTTTTATCAAAATATCCAGTCATGAAAGTAGGAAATTTGATATACTCATCTTTCTAGATTCTTAGGGCAAGGAATACAGAATCCGGTAAAAGAATTGCGGTATGAATTGATATTCGGAAATTGTAGTTATTCAAACAGGACTTGAATGGTACTTCACACTGGAATGGGCTACATTCTCTCCCTGGTTCTTTTTGTTACTTTGGTTTCTCAAATGAGGAAGAAGGTTTTCACCCAGATGGTGGTGGTAATCTGCTTGTAAGAGTGGTGGAGGCAGAGATCCTCAACATTGAAGCAGTATGTCAGTGTGCACTTGCAATGCCAAGGCATACAATGCTATGGGCTAGGTCTGCAAAATTAACTTAGAATAGTCAGGTGGTTGTTTTTGACCAGCATGATGTGATGGGCCGAAAGACTTCTCAGGCAGCGTTCTGCTAACTCTTTTCATGACCTTACCTACTGGCACTGCTATCTTTAAAAGGCAGGCTGACATTTGTTCTCCACATGTCGCCCCTGTGAAAAGAGAAGGTGGGCCCCTGTGAAAAGAGAAGGTGGGAGCTACAGTATATAAAGCTAAAGTACACCTCAGTATTAGTGTGGAATTTCAGGATTTTGACTGAACAGCAGTGAAGATGATCGCACTCTCATTGGCCAGCAAGCCTTAAGAAATAGCGCTAACTTGTCACAGAAGGAGCTTTTGAACATGATACACAAGAATAAAATGTACCAAAATAGCTTTAATGGAGGTTAATATGTACAATGATTAGGAGGGTTTATTAAAATTGCACCATGATATGCTTTCATGTCATACAGTGTGTATGGAGTGTTCACATTGACTGTGTGAGACTGCATTTAACTTTGTGCAGTAATATATCTTTGTATCCTTAAAGGATGGGAGCAAAGTGATCACAGCATCATGTGATAAAACTGCAAAGATGTGGGATCTCAACAGCAACCAGGCAATACAGATTGCACAAGTAAGTAGGAACGATGGTACTTCTGAGTGGAAACTCTGGACAAAAGACGAATGAAATGGGCCCTTTTGTCACTTTTAGATTGTAGATTTTGTTGTATTCCTTTCAAAATCATAAAAGTCCGCAAGCATGATTGACTACTAAACTGGTAATCAGCCTTGATGTAGACTGTGCATGTTGTCAATTTGCACATGTAGTACCAAACAATATTGGGGACCAACGGTAGCTGTAGAATGGCATCACACAGACTGATGTTCACAATTTGCCACTGGCAATTTCCAGTGGGCTCGGATGATTTATGAAGTATAAATTACATATTGAGTTTAGAAGACTGTGGGATGATATGATCATGTTATTTAAATGATAATAGAATTGGTATAAAACAACTGTTTTGGTGGGGAACCTAGCACAAAAGGGCACATCTGTAAGGTGAGGTCCAGACCATTCAGGAGTGAAATGAGGAAGCATTAATTCACACACATGATCATAGAATTCTGGAACATTATTCCAAAAGAGTGAATTTAAAGTTTTGAGATTATAATTGTTCTGAAGAAAAGAGATACTTAACTTGAAATGTTCATTCTTGTTTCTTAGTCCACAGCTACAGCCAAAATACTTACAGTGCTTCAGGTCTGGCAGTATCTGTGGAGAGGAAGTAGAGTTAACATTTCAGGTTCAGTGACTCTTCTTTAGAAGTCTGCATATGGGTCACTGGACCTGAAATGTAAACGATGCTGCCAGACCTGCTGCGTTTTTCCTGCAATTTCTGTTTTTACTTCAGATTTCCAGCATCCATAGTTCTTTGCACCTCTTTGTGTTTACCGCAGCATCTGCTATATTTTGCTTTTATTTTGTTGATGGATTTCTGTTAGTCAAAGGATTTGGATCAGAGGTGGTTAAATGGAGTTGACATAATCTAGTTGAGGAACTGGATGACCTCATACTGTACATCAATACAACTCCTGGGAAAACCAGCACCTTCTCTAACAGTTGGAGTTTTCTGTAACAAAACGTCAGTCTTCCAAACATGACCTTTTTTGTTTGGAGCCTGGTGGAATTAAAATGTGATTTGTTATTTTTCACAAGAGAAGGGGCAAAAAATAGGCTGCATAGTATAAAGAAAAATCCTAAATGTTTGAGTCCTCTAAGTAGTACAGCACTAGTAATAATATCCACTTGAACCACAGCACGATGCTCCCATTAAAACCGTCCACTGGATCAAAGCACCTAACTACAGTTGTGTAATGACTGGAAGCTGGGACAAGACGTTGAAGGTATGAACGCAGTATTTGTGTTGATATTAAGCTTGTAAGTGTCATTCGTTCCGTTATACAGCAGCACAGGCTTTGTGCAAAACGTTATCCATGAGATGGAACTGTCACTGCCAAGTTGCCTTTGAGAAGGTGGTGATGAGCTGTGTTTTTGAGTTGCTACAATCAATGCTGTGAAATCACTCTTAA